>NW_021703772.1:89167811-89300116 GCF_005190385.1 Monodon monoceros
GAAGGAAGGAAGGAAGGAAGGAAGGAAGGAAGGAAGGAAGGAAGGAAAAAGGGAGGAAGGGAGGGAGGGAGGGAAAGAAAGATAGAAAGAAGATAAAATACAATAAAGTAAGATAAAAAATAAAGTTATTAAAATATAAAATAATTATTAAGAAAAGAAAAAATGTTTTAAAGAAAAAAAAAGCGAACGGATAGAACCCTAGGACAAATGGTGGAAGGAAAGCTATACAGACAAAATCTCACTCAGGGGCATACACATACACACTCACAAAAAGAGGAAAAGGGGAAAAAATCATAAATCTTGCTCTCAAAGTCCACCTCCTCAATTTGGGATGATTCGTTGTCTATTCAGGTATTCTACAGATGCAGGGTACATCAAGTTGATTGTGGAGCTTTAATCCGCTGCTTCTGAGGCTGCTGGGAGAGATTTCCCTTTCTCTTCTTTGTTCTCACAGCTCCCAGGGGCTCAGCTTTGGATTTGGCCCCGCCTCTGCGTGTAGTCGCTGGAGGGCGTCTGTTCTTCACTCAGACAGGACGGGGTTAAAGGAGTGGGTGCTTCGGGGACTCTGGCTCACTCAGGCCGAGGGAGGGGTACGGAGTGCGGGGTGAGCCTGCGGCGGCAGAGGCCTGCATGATGTTGCACCAGCCTGAGGTGTGTTCTCCAGGAGAAGTTGTCCCTGGATCCCAGGACCCTGGCAGTGGCAGGTTGCACAGGCTCCCCGGAAGGGGTGTGTGGATAGTGACCTGTGCTTGCACAGAGATTTCTTGTTGGCGGCAGCAGCAGCCTTAGTGTCTCATGCCCGTCTCTGGGATCCGCGCTTTTAGCCGCGGGTCGCGCCCGTCTCTGGAGCTCCTTTAAGCAGCGCTCTTAATCCCCTCTCCTCGCATACCAGGAAACAAAGAGGGAAGAAAAAGTCTCTTGCCTCTTCGGCAGGTCCAGACTTTTCCCGGACTCCCTCCCGGCTAGCCGTGGTGCACTAACCTCTTCAGGCTGTGTTCACGCAGCTAACCCCAGTTCTCTCCCTGCGCTCCGACCTCTCCCTGAAGCCCGAGCCTCAGCTCCGAGCCCCGCCCGCCCCGGCGTGTGAGCAGACAAACCTCTCGGGCTGGTGTTTGCTGGTCAGCACTGATCCTCTGTGCAGGAATCTCCCCACTTTGCCCTCTGCACCCCTGTTGCTATGCTCTCCTCCGCGGCTCCGAAGCTTTCCCCCTCCGCCACCCTCTGTCTCCGCCCGCGAAGGGGCTTCCTAGTGTGTGGAAGCCTTTCCTCCTTCACGGCTCCCTCCCACTGGTGCAGGTCCAGTCCCTATCCTTTTGTCTGTGTTTATTCTTTTTTCTTTTGCCCTACCCAGGTACGTGGGGACTTTCTTGCCTTTTGGGAGGTCTGAGGTCTCCTGCCAGCGTTCAGTAGGCATTCTGTAGGAGTTATTCCATGTGTAGATGTATTTCTTGTGTATCTGTGAGGAGGAAGGTGATCTCCGTGTCTTACTCTTCCGCCATCTTCCCCTCGTCCGATATATTTACTTTTAAGTGCTGCCAAATCAGAAGAAAAAAAGAATTACAATTAATTTACATAATATTGGAACACTTGAAAATGATTTCGTGTTTTGGCTAGGACAAATCTTTATAGTCTACCCATTTATGAATATTATTTATATGGCATGTTTAGACCATGTTGTATTGTAGAGTGCTTTTATTTAATTTCAGTTAGTTATGAGATATCACTGGGTAGATGGAGAGTATTTATTAGAGTTGAGAAGTAGATTACTGTAAAATTTCATAATTTTAGTTTTTAAACCAATAAGTGAAAAGATTGATAATAAAGGTCATTAGAAATTTCTGTGAGTTCTGTGTTTAGTTCATCCATATTTTTCCTTCTTTGAGATCTCAGTAATCACACCACAGACAGTGACTTGTAATTCCTGTTTCTTGGCATCTCACATTCTTTTTGAGAAGTTTGGTTTGTTTTCTTTTAATCCAAGCCCACTCTTTAATAAAATGTGTTCACTGGTAAATCACAGAAGAAACAGTCATGTGTTAAAAACCCATATTTCCACTGTTTACCAGGTCCTAACAATGCTCTTACACATTGACTACATGTCTAGTTATAATGACCTTCAAATAATTGTTTCTTTTCTTGATATAATACCCCTGAGAATTTCTTCTCACTTTTGTTTATGCACAATAAACCTGACCACGTCAAATTGATTACTACACTAGTTCCTGCTCAAAGTGATCAAGTTAATTGAAGGGCACAGCATACGTTATTTTCCTTGCTGTCTATTCCCAATGAACCCTCTTATCTTTGTCTCACAATATTTCAGTAATATACTATTGCACAGAAAATCCAAGCTAGCAGATTTAATATAAATTACAGAGATTGTAACTTTCCTCAAAAGACATTTAAATATAGTATCTCTCTAAATGTGTCTATTTGTATTAACTTTCTGTTTCAATTTTAAATCAAATTATATATGGTAAGGATGTAGAGCAACTGGAACTTTCTTAAATTCCTGAAAAGAGTGAATATTGGTACAGACTCTTTGAAAAAAAATTCTAGCCCTATCTATTTAAGCAATCATAAGTATATCTTAAGACTCAACCGTTCTATTTCTTATTAAATACTCAAGAGAAATGAGAGTTTGTGTCCACCAAAAGACACGTAAAGGAATATTCATAATTTTGTTTGTAATGGCCTAAAATTGTAAACAAGCAAAATATATATTACCAGTAAAATGGTAAACAAATTGATATATATTCATGAATAATATTTCATATTCTGAAATACTATCCAGAAATAAAAAGCAATTAATAACTGACATGCACACCAATATGGGTATATTTCACAAACATGATGTTGAGTCGAAGAAGTCAGGAATAAAAGAGTATGATTCTGTTTATGTGGATTTGTTTAAGCTAATCTGTGATTTAGATGTTAGGATTATGCTTATTCTAAGAGAAATACTATCTGGGAGAGGTCACAAGTGAACCTTCTACAATTCTGGAAGTATTCTAGTAGGGTGGTGGTTAAACAGGGGCAGTGATAGGTAAAACTCCAGTGAGTTGTATACTTAGGATTTGTGAAATTATACATCTATAAAAACTAAAAATAAAATAAAGTATGTTGGGGATTTTAAAAAATCTATGTAACAATTAACACCTGACCATGTTAAGAAGATTCCCAAACAATCTCAATGTATAGATATAGAAAACTCCGCCAATTTGCTTTTGAAAATACTGTGGTTTGTTGTTTTGTTTTCTTTTAGTGTCCTGAATTTAAAAGGCCCAGGGACGTTGCAGTTGACTGGGTTGCCGGAAATATTTATTGGACTGACCATTCTAGAATGCACTGGTTCAGTTACTACACTACTCACTGGACCAGTCTGAGATACTCTATCAACGTAGGACAGCTGAATGGCCCCAACTGCACCAGACTCTTAACAAATATGGCTGGAGAACCCTATGCTATTGCTGTAAATCCTAAAAGAGGGTAGGTTAATGAACTGGTTATTTATATTTCTTGATATGAGTATCCATTTTTACAGATTGTCCCACCCATGCTCTGTAGTGTTGTTTCTGGAAGAGTGTTCAACGTATAATAGATTCACAAGACTTCTGAAAATCCCTCTACTCCTTCTGTACAAAAGCATGTCCTTTTCACACCAAATGGTGGTGCAAAATATATTCTTCTTCCTGAACAGTTGCTACTTTATACATTTAGTGTATGTTATGTGTGCATTCAGATTAATGAAACTGATGTGAAAAACATAACCACTGTAGTTAATCTAAAATCGAATTTTTGAGACATTAAAAATAATATTAAACAAGTTAAGTGTAGAATATTAGTGACGGGCTATTTCTGGTAATAAAAAATGGAGGCATATGTATAAACAAATTTAAACAATTTAACACAAATATTCCCTTTACTTGGCTTGATTTTTTTCCTGTTTTACTCTCTTATTTTTTATTTATAAGCAATGACCAAAAAGGAAATAGGAAAATGTTAAATAAAACTCCTAATCACCCATAAAGTGGATCATTAGATCCTGAGTAAAAAGAGGCAACTGCTGTTTACTTACTAGAATTATGTTATGTGGTGTTTTCTAAGTGAGAAAATTATTTATGTCTGAGAAAATAGTTACTATATCAAAAACAAAAGCATATTGATGCATCATCTATAGTAAAATGAATATTCTGTCATGATAAGAAGATAATTTCAAGTGTTAGAAATATTTTTCTTCTAAAATTTTAAGGAAATTTTCAAAATTGAACTTTGCCTATCAAGTGAGCCTATTAAACAGTGGCTCTCAAATTTTAGAGAATAGGTACGACTTTTACATTGTTGACTCCTGGGGCCCCCTCTTGGAGGTACTCACTCTGTAGGTTTAGAGTTGGGTCCATAAATCTGCTTTTTCAGGCAATTTTCAGGGACTCTAAGGTGATTCTGATGCCCAGGGTCTGAAGAGACCCTGTTTTTGGTTGTAACAGCACATTCACCAGGCTAAGCACATTCACCAGGCTAACCAACTTGACCTCTCTCTTCAGGATGATGTACTGGACGATTGTTGGGGACCACTCCCACATAGAAGAAGCGGCCATGGACGGTACTCTGAGAAGAATTTTAGTACAAAAGAATTTACAGAGACCCACAGGTATGATATGTGTCCCACACAGTCTAAAATGTGAAGTAGTGTGCTACATATAATAGTATTGCCTTTCTTTCTAGTTTTGTTGGCAATATAATCATTTTTACAAGCAGATAAAATAATTTATAGTATGACTTTATAAAAGTCATTAACATTTCATGTTGTACTTTCCCAACTTGAAAGTCAGGCTCTTACCATACTGCTGGTGGTATTATGGGGATATTATTTGACAATTACCTAATTTATAAGGCTATTAGTAGGATTTCACCTGCATGAAATTTTGACAGTTTATAGCATTGTGTTAGGGTGTTTTTACAGCTATATGTTAATGATATTGGGATAGATGGTAATATTCCTAGAGGATGAGAGACTAAATGGATAGACAGGTGGGAACATATAAACAATTTTTATGAAAGACACTCACAGCTCTTTTCAATCTGGCTTTAATCTCCCTTCCAGCCATGTCATCTAAACTACCAGTCTATACTCTGTGTACTTCCAGGACTGTTCAGGAGCTCAGGTCTTTTTTCTGCATTCCTGTTCGTTCTCCTATGCCATTTTCCTCCCAGATCCCTCATCTAGAATGCCCTTCCAACTTTTGTGTACCTAGAGGAATCTTACCAGTCTTGTAAGGTCTAAGTTTAGTACTTCCTCAATAAAATATTTTCATACTGCAGAAGCCTGAGAGATTTTTGTGCCATCCCCCACCCCCTCCCACTACATCCCCATCAAAAAGGACACAATACATTTTCTATAGCATATGTTATTTTGCAGTTAGGCTTAGCATATGTTATTTAACAATTAGGCTTTCTATAGCATATGTTATTTAACAATATAAAGTTGAAACTTTATAGTTGGTACTTATATTTTTATTGCTTTTAATGTGCCTTATGCCTTTTCCTCCAAGTAGATTGTTTTTACTCTTATAGGAAGGAACAATCATTGGGATTTAGTTTATTTATGTAGGTGTGTCTCAATTCAGTGATTTAACAAATACTAATTGAACACTCACCTGGTGACAGAAATTGTTCCAGATGCTGAAGAAATAAGTTCCTGCCCTTGTGAAGAGAGTTCCAATTCTCAGGAAACTTACCTTCCTGTATAGGATAGAATATGTAGGATACATCATGTCAGATAATTATAAAAGCTATATAGAAAACAAAATATAAGAGATGGGCAGTTATGGGAAGCTATTTTAGTTATGATTATCAAAGTAGTCATCTCTAGAAAGGTGATATTTGAGAAGATGACTGAATAAAGAGAGATAGCAAACTATGTGATTATGTGAAGAAAGAGCTTTCCAAGTAGACAGAATGGCAAGTTATGAGTTAGGAATGAACTTAGCATGTGTAAGAAACAGCAATAATGTTAGGACAGTTGGCGCTCTGTATCCATGGTAGGTTGAATTTACTGAACCCACAGATACCGAGGGATGACTATAATATGCCATTTTAAATAAAGGACTTGAGCGTTTGCAGGTTTTGGTATTCATGGGGGATCCTATAACCAATCCCCTGCAGACACCAAGGGATGGCTGTATGCCTAGAAGCATATGATCAACTCGGGAGAATAGTAGATGTGAGAGTGACAAGGTGACCAAAGTCAGATCATCCAGGACCTGGAACACACTGATAAGGACTGGATTCTATTCTAGCTTTAAGGGAAGCAAGCCACTGGGGATTTTGAGGAAAGTGGCATGATCTGCTCAAACTTTTATTTTTTAAAAAACTTTGTACTTCTTTTTCTTAACTTTTTTATTTTTAACTAATTTTAGACTTTTATTCAGTAGAAAGGTTGGACAATTGATTTAAAAGAAGCTTCTCTGATGTTAACATCTTACATAGCCATAGTATACATAACATTATTTTCATTTTAAAAAATGACTCAGGAAGCCTTGTATATAATTGCCTGTCTGAGGGTTCTTATGAGGGAATCTGAGACAGGCATTCTTGGGAAACTTATTTATGAAGGGAGTGTTATTTCCTTGCTATCACGTGTTGTAGTTGTGGACATGACCAACCCAAGTCAATCAAATGGAGATATCTCACAGAAAATTGGAGATTTTAGTTCTGGAGCTCAAAGCAGAACTAGAAACTTAGTTCAGAGAACTGGCAATAGAAAACTGATGATTTAAAGTTGCTGGAGTTAAGATAGACAAAGGAGGAGAAAACAGAGGCTTCTTAGGGTAGAAATGTGTGAGATGCTTATATTCAGAAGAGTCAGGATCAAAAATAAAGACTACAGAGGTGTTTGAGCAGTAGGAGCAAAGCAGCAGAATTCAGTGCCATAATAGCTGACAGAAAAGTTTCAAAAGGAAGATGGTATACCCTGTTGGGCATAGCATAGTGTATTAGACAGAAGAAATATGGAGTCGTAGAAAGAGTATAAGCCTTCCATTTATATAGGCTTGAGTTAAAATTGCACAACCTGCATAAACTTTTCAGCACCAATGTTCTTATTTGTAAAATGCATATGATAATATTTACCTTACAGAGAATTTATAACAATTCATTTATATCACAAGTTAAAACCAATGTAAATTGATTGGTATAATTTCTTGAATACCTAAGAGACTAAGAATAATTATAGAAATAATATGCCACGTACTAGAGCCTTGCATTTGTACCTTGTCCACCGTAACTCCATAACACGAATTTTATTTTTTTTGATGGCATCTGGCCTGTGAATGTATTTCCTTTTTTTTTTTTTGAATTTTATTTTATTTTATTTTTATACAGCAGGTTCTTATTAGTTATCTATTTTATACATATTAGTATATATATGTCAAACACAATCTCCCAATTCATCCCACCAATACCACTGCCCCCCCTACTTTCCCCCCTTGGTGTCCATACATTTGTTCTCTACCTCTGTGTCTCTATTTCTGCCTACAGACTGGTTCATCTGTATCATTATTCTAGATTCCACATATATACGTTAATATACAATCTTTGTTTTTCTCTTTCGGACTTACTTCACTCTGTATGACAGTCTCTAGGTCCATCCACGTCTCTACAAATGACCCAATTTTGTTCCTTTTTATGGCTGAGTAATATTCCATTGTATATATGTACCACATCTTCTTTATCCATTCATCTGTCGATGGGCATTTAGGTTGCTTCCATGACCTGGCTATTGTAAATAGTGCAGCAATGAACATTGGGGTGCATGTGTCTTTTTGAATTATGGTTTTCTCTGGGTATATGCCCAGAGGTGGGATTGCTGGGTCATATAGTAATTCTACTTTTAGTTTTTTAAGGAACCTCCATATTGTTATCCATAGTGGCTGTATCAATTTACATTCCCACCAACAGTACAAGAGGGTTCCTTTATCTTCACACCCTCTCCAGCATTTGTTGTTTGTAGATTTTCTGATGATGCCCATTCTAACCAGTGTCAGGTGATTGTAGTTTTGATTTGCATTTCTCTAATAATTAGTGATGTTGAGCAGCTTTTCATGTGCCTCTCAGCCATCTGTATGTCTTCTTTGGAGAAATGTCTGTTTAGGTCTTCTGCACATTTTTTGATTGGGTTGTTTGTTTTTTTAATATTGAACTGCATGAGTTGTTTATATATTTTGGCAATTCATCCATTGTCCATTGATTCGTTTGCAAATGTTTTCTCCCATTCTAAGGGTTGTCTTTTTGTCTTGTTTATAGTTTCCTTTGCTATGCAAAGGCTTGTAAGTTTCATTAGGTCCCATTTGTTTATTTTTGTTTTTATTTCCATTTCTCTAGAAGGTGGGTCAAAAAATATCTTGCTGTGATTTATGTCAGAGAGTGTTCTTCCTATGTTTTCCTCTAAGAGTTTTATGGTGACCGGTCTTACATTTAGGACTTTAATCCATTTTGAGTTTATTTTTGTGTATGGTGTTAGGGAGTGTTCTAATTTCTTTCTTTTACATGTAGCTGTCCAGTTTTCCCAGACCACTTATTGAAGAGACTGTCTTTTCTCCATTGTATATCCTTGACTCCTTTGCCATAGATTAATTGTGCATTTATAAGTGTGTGGGTTTATCTCTGGGCTTTCTATCCTGTTCCATTGATCTATATTTCTATTTTTTGCCAGTACCATACTGTCTTGATTACTGTAGCTTTGTAGTATAGTCTGAAGTCAAGGAGCCTGATTCCTCCAATTCCATTTTTTCCCCTTAAGATTGCTTTGGCTATTTGGGGTCTTTTGTGTCTCCATACAAATTGTGAAATATTTTGTTCTAGTTCTGTAAAAAATGCCATTGGTAATTTGATAGGGATTGCATTGAATCTGTAGCTTGCTTTGGGTAGTATAGTCATTTTCACAACATTGGTTCTTCCAATCCAAGAGCATGGTATATCTCTCCATCTGTTTGTGTTACCTTTGATTTCTTTCATCAGGGTCATAGTTTTCTGAGTACAGATCTTTTACCTCCTTAGGTAGGTTTATTCCTAGGTGTTTTATTCTTTTTGTTGCAATGGTGAATGGGATTGTTTTCTTAATTTCTCTTTCTGATCTTTTGTTGTTAGTGTATAGGAATCCAAGAGACTTCTGTGCATTAATTTTGTATCCTGCAACTTTACCAAATTCATTGATTAGCTCTAGTAATTTTCTGCTGGCATCTTTAGGATTCTCTACATATAGTATCATGTCATCTGCAAACAGTGACAGTTTTACTTCTGTCTTCCAATTTGTATTCTTTTATATCTTTTTCTTCTGTGATTGCCATGGCTAGGACCTCCAAAGCTATGTTGAATAATAGTGGTGAGACTGGACATCATGTCTTGTTCCTGATCTTAGGAGGAATGTTTTCAGTTTTTCACCAATGAGAATGATGTTTGCTGTGGGTTTGTCATATATGGCCTTTCTTATGTTGAGGTAGGTTCCCTCTATGCCCACCTTCTGGAGAGTTTTTATCATAAATGGGTGTTTAATTTTGTCAGAAGCTTTTTCTGCGTCTATTAAGATGATCATATGGTTTTTATTCTTCCCTTTGTTAATATGGTGTATTGCATTAATTGATTTTCATATATTGAAGAATCCCAGCATTCCTGGGATAAATCCCGCTTGATGAAGATGTATGACACTTTTAATGTGTTGTTGGATTCTGTTTGCTAGTATTTTGTGGATTTTTGCATCTATATTCATTTTTCTATATTAGTCTGTAATTTTCTTTTTTTGCAGTGTCTTTGATTTTGGTATCAGGGTGATGGTGGCTTCGTAGAATGAGTTTGGGAGTGTTCCTTCCTCTGCAATTTTTTGGAAGAGTTTGAAAGGATGGGTGTTAGCTCTTCTGTAAATGTTTGATAGACGTCACCTGTGAAGCCATCTGGTCCTGGACTTTGGTTTGTTGGAAGATTTTTAATCAAAGTTTCAATTTCACTACTTGTGGTTGGTCTGTTCACATTTTTTATTTCTTCCTGGTTCAGTCTTGGAAGGTTATACCTTTCTAAGAATTTGTCCATTTCTCCAGGTTGTCCATTTTACTGGCGTAGAGTTGCTTGTAGTAGTCTCTTAGGATGCTTTGTATTTCTGCGGTGTCCGTTGTAACTTCTCCTTTTTCATTTCTAATTTTATTGATTTGAATCCTCTCTGTCTTTTTCTTGATGAGTCTGGCTAAAGGTTTATCGACTTTATCTTCTCAAAGAACCAGATTTTAGTTTTATTGATCTTTGCTATTGTTTTCTTTGTTTCTATTTCATGTATTTCTGGTCTGATCTTTATGATTTCTTTCCTTCTACTAACTTTGAGTTTTGCTTGTTCTTCTTTCTCTAGTTCCTTTAGGTGTAAGGTTAGGTTGTTTATTTGAGATTTTTCTTGTTTCTTGAGGTAAGATTTCATTGCTATAAACTTCCCTCTTAAAAATGCTTTTGTTGCACCACATAGGTTTTGGATTGTCATGTTTTTATTGTCATTTGTCTCTATGTATTTTTTGATTTCCTCTTTGATTTCTTCAGTGATCTCTTGGTAATTTAGTAACATATGGTTTAGCCTCCATGTGTTTGTGTTTTTTACATTTTTTTCCCTTCAACTGATTTCTAATCTCTTAGTGTTGTGGTCAGAAAAGATTCTTGCTATGACTTCAATTTTCTTAAATTTACTGAGGCTTGATTTGTGAGCTAAGATGTGATCTATCCTGGAGAATGTTCTGTGTGCAATTGAGAAGAAAGTGTAATTTGCTGTTTTCAGATGGAATGTCCTATAAATATCAATTAATCTATCAGGTCCATTGTGTCATTTAAAGGTTGTGTTTCCTTATTAATGTTCTGTCTGGATTATCTGTCCCTTGGTGTAAGTGAGGTGTTCCCCACTATTATTGTGTTACTATTTATTTCCTCTTTTATAGTTTGTTACCATTTACCTATGTATTGAGGTGCTTCTATGTTGGGTACATATATAGTTATAAATCTTATATCTTCTTCTTGGATTGATCCCCTGATCATTATGTAGTGTCCTTCCTTGTCTCTTGTAACATTCTTTATTTTAATGTCTATTTTATCTGCTATGAGTATTGCTACTCCAGCTCTCTTTTGATTTCCATTTGCATGGAGTATCTTTTTCCATCCCCTCACTTTCAGTCTGTATGTGTCCCTAGGTCTGAAGTGGGTCTCTTGTAGACAGCATATATATGAGTCTTGTTTTTGTATCCATTCAGTGAGCCTGTGTCTTTTGGTTGGAGCATTTAATCCATTCATATTTAAGATGATTACCGATATGTATGTTCCCATTACCATTTTCTTAAGTGTTTTGGGTTTGTTTTTTAGGTCCTTTTCTTCTCTTGTGTTTCGACCTTGGAGAAGTTCTTTTAGCATTTGTTGTAGAGCTGGTTTGGTGTTGCTGAACTCTCTTAGATTTTGCTTGTCTGTAAAGCTTTTGATTTCTTCATCATATCTGGATGAGATCCTTGCTTGGTAGAGTAATCTTGTTGTAGGTTTTTCCCTTTCATCACTTTAAATATATTGTGCCACTCCTTTCTGGCTTGTAGAGTTTCTGCTGAGAAATCAGCTGTTAACCTTTTGATAGTTCCCTTGTATGTTATTTGTCATTTTTCCCTTGTTGCTTTTAGTAATATTTCTTTGTCTTTAATTTTTGTCAGTTTGATTACTATGTGTCTCGGCATGTTCCTCCTTGGGTTTACCCTGCCTGGGACTCGCTGCACTCCCTGGACTTGGGTGGCTATTTTCTTTCCCATGTTCGGGAAGTTTTCAACTATAATCACTTCAAGTATTTTCTTGTGTCCTTTCTCTCTCTCTTCTCCTTCTGGGACTCCTATAATGCGAATGTTGGTGTGTTTAATGTTGTCCCAGAGGTCTCTTAGTCTGTCTTCATTTCTTTTCATTCTCTTTTCTTTATTCTGTTCTGCAGCAGTGAATCCCACCATTCTGTCATCCAGGTAACCTATCCATTCTTCTGCCTCAGTTATTCTGTTATTGATTCCTTCTGGTGGATTTTTCATTTCAGTTATTGTATTGTTCATCTGTTTGTTTGGTCTTTAATTCTTCTAGGTCTTTGTTAAACATTTCTTGCATCTTCTTGATCTTTGCCTCAATTCTTTTTCCAAGGTCTTGCATCATCTTCCCTTTCATTATTCAGAATTCTTTTTCTGGAAGGTTGCCTATCTCCACTTCATTTAGTCATTTTTCTGGGGTTTTATCTTGTTCCTTCATCTGTTACCTAGTCCTCTGCCTTTTCATTTTGTCTGTCTTTCTGTGAATGTGGTTTTCGTTCCACAGGCTTCAGGATTGTAGCTCTTCTTGCTTCTGATGTCTGCCCTCTGGTGGATGAGGCTATCTAAGAGGCTTGTGCAAGCTTCCTGATGGGAGGGACTGGTGGTGGGTAGTGCTGGGTATTGATCTGGTGGGCAGAGGTCAGTAAAACTTTAATCTGCTTGTCTGCTGATGGGTGGGGCTGAGTCCCCTCCCTGTTTTTTTTGGCCTGGGGCAACCCAGCACTGGAGCCTACAGGCTTTTTGGTGCTCCGGGAGGGCTCCCACCAAGGAGTATTTCCCAGAACTTCTGCTGCCAGTGTCCTTGTTCCCATGGTGAACCACAGCCGCCCCCCGCCTCTGCAGGAGACCCTCCAACACTAGCAGGTAGGTCTGGTTCAGTCTCATATTGGTTCACTACTCCTTCCCGCTGGGACCTGATGCTCACACTACTTTGTGTGTTCCCTCCAAGAGTGGAGTCTCTGTTTGCCCCAGTCCTGTTGAAGTCCTGTAATCAAATCCTGCTAGCCCTCAAAGTCTGATTCTCTGGGAATTCCTCCTCCCATTGCCAGACCCCCAGGTTGGGAAGACTGACGTGAAGCTCAGAATCTTCACTCAGTGGGTGTACTTCTGTGATATAATTGTTCTCCAGTTTGTAAGTCACCCACCCAGCAGTTATGGGATTTGATTTTATTGTGATTGCTCCCCATCTACCATTTCATTGCAGCTTCTCGTATGTCTTTGGATGTGGGGTATCTTTTTTGGTGAGTTCCAGTGTCTTCCTGTCGATGATTGTTCAGCAGTTAGTTGTCCTGTGAATGTATTTCTACTGCCAGTCCTATAGTGCTGAGTGGCTCACAGGTGCAATTCTAGTTTTAAGGGGACCAATTATTATTTTTATCCACATTTAAAAGTGTCATTTAGTATATTTTGTTAATTTGATTAATTTTCTCATTGTATATCAATTAGAATTCTGTAAGATTTAAAAAGTCCACACACCACATGTAAAAATTTATTGCTTTATTTCATGCCGACCTGCTTAATAAATGAATTTCTTAATATTGGAAATGCTAGTCTTATATAATTAGGCAGGATTTTATTCCATCAAGCAGAAACATCTCTCCATGTTGTCTTTATCTTTAATAACTCTTAAGTATGGCATGCCAAATGTTATTGATATACAAATGAGTCAAAAACAAATCTCAGAAGATTTTTAGGAAATAATAGATAATTTAGATTTTATAAATAGCATATTACTAGAAAGTAACAATCAAAAGATGGCAGTCATTCTGCATCTATATGCATATATGCATGTTATATGTGGGAGGACATGTGCACTTATGCAACTATATTCTATAAGATATCCTTACATGGATGTACATTCATTGCTTATGTCTTCCTAGAAACATCTTAGACTTATTCGTACCTATATTCTCTCTTTTGTTGGTGTATGTTTATAAATATTTGACTTGACTCCAAAGTTATTATATGAAATCAGTAACTATAATAATGCCTGTGTTTCCCTCCGTGTGTAACATCTTGTTCTTTACGTATGGGGTTTAAAGGAAATTCTGTCTTTCCTGATGCATCCATGAATGACTATGTGCACTAGGATGCGGTACATTTGGTTATACTCTGTACTTCAATAGAGTGAAGGTGATATCGGCATTATGAACAGCAATAGGAATAGATAGAAAATTGTCTCTGTCCCTTTATATAACCTCTGTGCATTCTAGGGTTGGAATTGTACTGATCGGATAGTTAGCCCACCACCCAGACAGCCCTGTATTTGCTCACCACCAGCACTGCCATTGCCTCCTTTCCAAATTCATGAGAATATCTCATTTCTGGGCTTTGAAAGCACTCGTTATCTCCAAACTTGGTACTCCATAATCTACTGCTTTAATGATATAGTAGATCATTGACTCCTTAATGTATAATCTATGTGCCCAGCAAGACCATAACAGGTTAAACCAAAACCATAATGGATATTCTTGTTATATCCCCTGTAGAATGTTATAGTGCCTGTAATTAGTATGTGCTTAAGACTAATTATATGTTGAATGAATGAGATGAATGCCTGCAATTTTTAACACTCCTACCCATGGTATGGTATTAAGATCTCTTTTAACAAATGGCACACTTCGTTTTGTTAGGCCCTATATTAAATATAAGAAGCTTAATCTATATTCTGATTCAATCAATTGTGTGGTGGTTGAGTAGGACGTTCCATGAGAGCAGGAACATGATCTGTTTTATTCTTTGCTACATACTAGTACCTGGCAGTGTATGGTGCAAGAGAGTTGCCTTACAAATATGTATTGAGTTAATGAATTCTGTGTCAGACAAGGATAGTTTCCAGTTTTCCCTGCAGTAGAAGGGCGTGTAGAATTACATGAGTCTGATTTAAATACCATATTATTTGATATCCAGAAGCTTATTTATGTTACCTTTCCCTCCTCTCAAATCGTGGCAATTTCTGAGAGAATAAACAAGTGCACACTGGCCCTGGACCAGTCGTAATTATTTGATTCACTCAGTAAATTCCTTGTCATTGACCAACAAAAGATCTCTAATTAAATGAAATAGATAAAAACTTAAGGACTATTTTTTCAATTCCTTGATACATTATTTTACTAACACTCATAAGTAGCTATGTGTGTGTGCATGTATGGTGTGTGTGTGTGTGTGTATATATATATATTACATATATATACATATATGTGTAAAAACAACTTTAATGTAGTTCGGAATCTAAGACCCTATGTAGGCAACCTATCTCAAAAAATACTTTTAACAATTTTTTAAAAATAAATTTGACATAGTGGTAAGTATTTTTAGTTTTTTGGACCCCTCTTATACCTCTTAAATCAAGAATAGGGTAGTGCACACCTGTTGGGTATTACTACCTTACAAATCTTGACTTTCCTTTAACGCAAAATGTATAAAATCTTTTTCTCTCTTTCTGAAAACATAGTGATTTTAATTTATTTCTCTCTCCAAGTTTTCTCTCTTAAATATCACATTGGTACTGTGGTCATTTCTCATAAGATTTTTTTACCATTTTCTTTCTTCTTTTTAGATCATAGTGGAAATAGGGGCACTAGTGGGAGGATCTTGGAAAATTTCAGAGTTCAACAAAAGTTAGATTCAAAAATCCCTAAAATGTAACAGTAGTCTTGATATCATGGGAGATGTTTAGAAAATGAATACACAATTAGGGTCATTATCATGTGCTCCTAAAACTTATTGAGACTTTATCTTTCATAATACTTCCAAACTGTGATTCCATTATGCTTGATTAGAACAAGTATGACATTTTATTTTAAATTTTCTGTACTTACACTGACTTGGTTCCAAATATTCACCATTCCCAGTTCAGATAAGAATAACTTTCCTGGGAATTGATTTTTCCCCCATTTTATTATTGCTTCTTTGTTAAAGACAAAAAATAGATGTGATATTTTTAAAGATATAGAAATGAACTTGTTCTTTCATATAAACTTGACTCATCTCTATAACAAAAAAGTAAGTTGATTCCTTTTTTAACTTTTTAATTTAAAAGACTATCTGTTTCATTAAAGGGCTTAAGGAAAAATCAAAATCATTGATTTGTGGATGTGGGGGAATATAAATCCCACTCATCTAAAAGCTTTGTTATATAATTTTTATCTAGATGTAATTCAATCCAAAATAGTACGGTATGGGACTGGAGATGATAAAGATGTGTTTGTCTAAAGCCTAGACTAACAATGCAATGTATGACACGTTTGAGAAATTTTTACTGCTGCTGAATCTGAGGAAACAATATTGGTAACTAAATTAGATTACACACCCATTGTCTTCTTCTTTTATATGATTAACAAATTTAATATTCAAATGTAGAGACGCATTATGTTGGGAACAGCTTTTTTAAAAAAAAAGCTCCTCCCTTGCACCATATACTGCCAGGTACTAGTATGTAGTATTTTATTACACTGGTGGGAGAGAAAGAAAAGCGTTTTCAATCTTTCTGAGATAACCTATTTGAAACAGAATGGCGGCAGCAGGAAGCTGGATGGTTTTATGGTTCATGTTACCCATAATTATACATGAAGAAACAAAAACCTAATTCCCAGCATAACTCCAAATAACAAATTAATCATTGAGCAGAAACTAGTAAAACATGGGCCACTTGTTTTAATTGTTAACTCATTTCTCAGAGGCTGATTGGGCATAGAACATCTGTATACTCTACTTGAGGAGAAATATTTATATTTAGTTTGATTACATTTGGGATAGATCTACACACTGAACTGAAGAATTATTCCCAAATGAAATGAAGCATGATATGCTTTCATTTTGATTGTTAATCTTGGCCCATCTACACAGGAATACAATTAGTGTAAACTCGAAAATACTTTTCATTCAGTTGCCTTGCCATTGAGAGGTACCTCGGTTTTTTTATTGAATGAGCTGATTCAGAAAGCTCTTTAGCATTCAGATGCCAAAGATATTTTGATTGTATTGTACTATCAAAGTATGTCATATCTAAAGACTAGCTATCTCATAAAAATTGAATATCTATAGCAGTGAGGATTTGTTATATAATTCATATGTCATAGATCTTACTCTTCTATACTGAATGAAGTTTACTTAAGGTATTATATGTGTTGATATTTGTGCAAGAATTCACCGGCTAGACTCCAATCACATTATGAAATACAAAATAAAAAGTTGAATAAATAGCAAAACATGATTTTTTACTACATATTATGTTAGTCCAGTGGTATTCACTAACAGATACTGATGATATAAGAAGGACAAACAGTCTCAGAGCAAATTAATGATTAGACTAAAAAAATAGAGTGAAAAATTTAAGTATCAATACAACTAGAACCTTAATTAAGAAATTTACTATTCATTCTTCCCTACTATAAACATCAATCTTTAGTCAATTTATACTTCAGCCTGCACACAGGTGTTTCATAACACTGTAGACTAACTCCAAGTGGATGAAAATATCTTATGATTAAGCCCATGAACCTTTTATATTCTGAGAAATGCACCTTCATGAAAAGATTCAAAATATAACTAATTACACTGAATTATTTTAAATAATGGTTGGGTAAGTGATTTAAATGATGAAAGTATCATGGGAAATTCTTTTAGAAAATAACCATAATTAAGAAAGCAGTGTAGAAAGGAAAGATATTTAGGGTGGCTTTCCCTATGTGAAGTAAGATTTTTTTTGCCACAGTATACACATGTATTTCAGATAGGGATTAAGCTATTTCAGTTTTTCTGATTTTTGCACTACTGTGATATAGACTGGGTAATTTCTAAGATGTCTGAAGAAAAATGTCAATTATAATAAGACATTAAAAGAGCAGAAACATAATTTTAAATAATCTCAAATGTATTGCTGTTATTTGTCTGTGTGTATTGATTTTGCAGGTCTGGCCGTGGATCATTTCAGTGAACGGATATACTGGGCCGACCTTGAGCTCTCTGTTATTGGCAGCGTTCTATATGACGGCTCTGATTCAGTAATCTCTGTCAGCAGCAAACAAGGTTTGTGAAGTGCTCTTGTTTTTGCTTTTAATTATCACTGAAAGTATTAAATAATGATACATAAATATAATATGAAAGCTTTACATTCTGTATTTCCTCAGCTTCTCTCTCTTTTCAACTTATAGCTCTTACTGTTCCTTACAATTTTCATTCTTACTAGAATAACAAAGAGGCCAGGCCAGAAGAACTTCTTGACTCTAGAACAAACGTGGTCCATTGCTACCCGGATTCAAAAAATATTCATTCTGTTTGTTGCTTCCGTGGATGTTCTGTTCTGAGCAGAACACTTCAAGTAATCGAGATTAGTGCCTGTGAACGCTATTTTTAATTTCAAATTGCAGTGATAAGTAGGAAATGAGTTATTGTATATAGTAAAACATCATAGTAAAAATTATTATTTTAGGTAGTTGATAGGGATATTCTCATCCATGTGAAAAGCAACATTTAAAAATGACAACTTACCTCTCACACAAGTGCCTGCAGGATCTACATGTGCTCTTCTTTTGTGGCACCCTTTTATATCTCCATCTCTGTGTCTACCTCCTATTTTTTACTCTCATTTTTGACTCCTTTCTGTGTCTCACACTTTTTTTGCCTGGCAATCTCAGTTCTTTCTGATGAAACTAATTGATTTCCCTTCTGTTCTTCTTTCCCTTTCCTACCAAAACTGCTTACCTATTTAACACCAATTGTTCACAATATATACTTGAGGTTTTTATATTTACATATTTTATTTACTGAATATTGCTTTGCTTCCTTTTTTTTTTTTTAAACAAAATCAGAGAAGTTTCAAGAAAAATAATTGCATTGAACTTTCACTGTGTCTTTACTGGAAGTGTGTGTTTTTTGTATGATAACCCTAGATGGAAAAAAATTCCGTATTCACATCATTGATTGCAAAAATTTACCTGTTTTAGCTTAAGTGTACATTTTACTGTTTCAAGGAACATTGAAGGAAAATATATGTTAAAAGGCATTTTATGTTTTACAACCTTTAGATAATAAGTGAAATATAAATGTTATTTTACTTCTTTAAATTTCAGTACCAAAAGTTATATTTCTTATAAATTCTCTCAAATAATAGCCATTTTGTAAAATATGAAAAATTGTTATTATTATTACTATTCTTCTCAGCCATACTAGTCATATGTATGATTACCATTTGCCAATTTGTTTTCTTAACCCCATTTCTAAAACAGATAATAGTAATGCCAAATTTTGGAGGAGGATTTTACTGTTTAAAATCAGTTCATGATTGATTGATAAAATTGTCATTCAGGTAATCTAATTTGACCATTAATTTTATACAGAACACAAAATGATAATTTTGTAAATTCCTGGTTTTGAGCAATGGATAACATTGGCCTGTAGGCTTTTTGTTGTTGTTGTTTGCAAACTGTACAGCAGAAAATATTACTGTGTATAATATGTCCCCCAGCCAATGCTTTGTGATGGTGATGATGATTAAAGTGATGATGGAAGTGTTTTTTATGTTCTGAGTGACAAGTTTAATATCTCACATATTTCTACTGCTAATAAATTAATCCTAACAATGTTACAGCTAATATTAAAAATATTCTAATTCTGAAAGGTTTTTTATGAACAGGAATAAGATTTTCTATATGATCTTGGATAAACTTAGTTTTCTTAAGTCTGAGTATTTATATTGCAACCCTTACAACTGCATTTTTTAAAAATTCTAGGCTTGTTACATCCACACAGGATTGATGTCTTCGAAGATTATATATATGGAGCAGGACCTAAAAATGGTGTATTTCGAGTACAAAAATTTGGCCATGGTTCAGTAGAGTACCTAGCTTTAGATGTTGATAAAACAAAAGGTGTTTTGATTTCTCATCGCTATAAACAACTAGACTGTAAGTATAATATTTTATACTATTATCTATATTGACAAAGTTTCTTTCTTATGACTCTCAAAATAAAGTATTTTTAAATTCTTAACTCTATTCATGTCTTCTTAACCCCAATAAGTTAAGTTCACTTTAATTTTGGTATAACCAGACTTTTCAAATTACCAAAGACAAGAAATAAATGATGCAATAGTTGCTATTTTTGCTAAAACAGGTATGAAAATTTCAGGATTTGTTTGTATTTTCTTGGAATTAGAATTAACTTTGCTATAAAAATTTGTCTCTTATTTTGTGTTTTTCTAAATTCTTAATAAAACTTTGTGGGTCAATAGATAAACCACGCAAGTAAGGAAATTTGTCATTAGCCTTTTTCACTCACTGATAACCAAGTAAAAATCATAGCTTTAACATTTCATCTTTAAAGGTATCTGAGGAGAATGTTCCCAAGGGTTGTATTTTCTCTCATGGTTTATGACTTTTATTGTTACTTTCTCTCCTAGAAAAAAATAGGTAAATAATTGACATAGTTATTTTGAAAGATCTGTTTCAAACAGAGCCATAAAAAATATCAAAGAACAAAGGAATAAAATGTGGCTGAAATTCTAATGATCTGTGTTTATGTATGAGTTCACCCTTCAAAAAACTTTCAGATTTACTTATAACTATTCTTTATGGCAAATAAAAAGGGATTGGGCTTCCCTGGTGGCGCAGTGGTTGAGAGTCCGCCTTCTGATGCAGGGGACACGGGTTCGTGCCCCGGTCCGGGAGGATCCCACATGCTGTGGAGCGGCTGGGCCCGTGAGCCATGGCCGCTGGGCCTGCGCGTCCGGAGCCTGTGCTCCTCAACGGGAGAGGCCACAACAGTGAGAGGCCTGCATACCGCAAAAAGAAAAAAAAAGGGATTTAATCTCATTTGGTATGATGGTCTGGAAAGGTAACAACTGATATTTACCAAATCAGTTTTGGAAACAGATTAAAACAACATATATTCCCCTAAAACCTTCCTGAAATTCTATTCAGTGTTTTGCTACTCTGCTAATGATCTGACACATATGGTTCCAAGGTTAATATGAAGACATTCCCTCTCATCCTCTAGTTCTGTTTGATTCATATTCATAGTCAAATATCTCCACCTTCATAAAAAATAAATAAATAAAAGTCTGCCCTAAGTAAAATAGGTGTTTGATTACTGGTTCTTACAGAATGAAAGCCACTTTCATAGTCACCATTTCGCTACCTAAATACCATTTCTGTTTCATTCTAATGATAGATCCTGCATGGAAAGCCACGCAACAGCTGTGGCTGCAGAGGATACCGCTTGGATAGAAATATAGACAAAAATAAATGTGGTACCCATTTATCCATGCACACAAACTCCTATCTGATGGAAAGCACACCATATTAAACATGTTTTTAGGGAAAAAAGCCATGTTTTGTTTGTGTTCTGACAGACAACTACATATGGATTTTAAGCCTTTGTAAATACCAGGGGGAGCTGTTTCTGTCTGTTAAACCTGTTTTGAAACTACCTAAATTTGCCAAAGGAAAAGTGACAAAGTATGTGCTTGAATAATTTCTTCTCCCTCACGGGAAATGTAAAGTAGGGTAAAGTTTCTATTAATGTTGAATGTTGGGTAGTAATTTCTTTTCATCTTTAAAGGAGAATTGGAATATTGAAATAAGATACTCCCAGTAAAAATTTGATGTTATTTCTTTTCAACATTGCTAATTCATCATTTCACCTTATTGAATTTTATGTTTTTGAAACCTATTGTATTTATAATTATGTGTTTCTTTTTTCTTTTGTTTTGTTTTGTTTTGATCAGTACCCAATCCATGCTCGGATCTAGCATGTGAATTCCTCTGTTTGCTGAATCCTTCTGGGGCCACCTGTGTGTGCCCAGAAGGAAAATATTTGATTAATGGCACCTGCAATGATGACAGCCTGTTAGGTAGGTAAACTTCATTATCCTGTAAGTAATGAATTACTGTGTACAGTAAATGTTCACAACTACTGAAACTGAGCAGTATTAGCTACTCAGTCATCACTGGTATTTCCATGATATCACTGGTTCTTGAATGCCTGTGTAAACTATTCTTTTCTCTGATGATGACTTCCCGTCAGTTCTTTCTACATTTGTTTACAAAGCTGCATTGAGCACTTACTGTGCATCGAAGACTAGATTAAGAACTTTGAAGTCACACACAGAATCAAGAGACCTGTTTATATAGCTCCTGTATCAGTAAAGATAATGATATTTCTGAGGGTGCCATTCTGCTATTAGTTTAAACCCAACTCCCAAATCCATTTATTCATTTAGCAACTTTATATATGTTTTGTGTGCCAACACTAATTTAGAAACTGATGATTGATTTAGAAAATAAATCTTAGTTTCCTCTATGTAAAATCTGATTAACAGTAAATACTACTACTACTGATAATAATAATAAATATTTTGAGGGCTTCTGAGCAAAGCATAACACTAATTTAGAAAAAAAGGACTAAGTTAGAAACAAAACTGAAAATATTTCTTCATTCAAGAAGTTTATATTTTAGAAGCTAGAGGTTGGAACAAACATTTAAAAACTTGAAATATTATTTCAGATGCTAGTATGTGTTAAATAGCAAAACAGAAAAAATCAAATGAAAAAAATCAAAACTGAAAATAGTGTGATGGGAAAGGGAAAGAGATGTCTCTTGGATATCCAGGCAGACTTTCAATAAGTTTCCTCATATTCAAGACATTAGCCATAATGGGAAAAAAATGCTACTAAGAGAAAAGAAAATCAACACATTAATTTTATGTCACAGACAAAAATGCAGTGCTCCAAAAATCACTTGAGGGTCACAGCAAACATTTTTCCAATGAGATACACACTTAGGATCTCTTCATAGCAGGGCTTCCTACCGGTTGTATTTCTCTCTTTAAATGAACTCCTCATGTGAACACAGTGTCTTTGCCCTCAGTCAGCATCTATACCCCCATATCATTGTCTCATTGTTCTCTGCTGGGGGTTATGCCAGCTGAAGACTTTTGCCTTTCCTAAGGCACTCAGTGTCTAAAACTGTCACAGCTCTTTCATTTAATATGTATTTTTAATCATTTGATATGCAAAGCTGAAGAGGTTGAAAAGATGAAATGATGAATGACACAAACACCAATAAATACTTATGTGAATAGTGATATAAGCCACAAAAGAGACAGACTTTATGCTATTATGAGGAATTAGATGATTATCCAGTTAGAGAATTGATTAGTTCCTATAGAACATGGCATTAGAACAAGATCTGCAAAGATAGATTATATTTAGATTAAATAGGAATGAAGGAGGAGGACACTGAGACAGAGTAAACTGTCTGAAAAGTCATGAAAGCATGGACTGTAAAGAAAATAATGAGTCATTTATTCCAGTTAGTGTGTAGGATGTGCAAAGTGCTGTTGTGGGTGGCAGTTGGAACATTCTTAACGGAGAGCTAAATATGAATCATGACTGGTATTTTGGATGGGTATTTTAGTGCCAGTCATTGAAAAGGGATGCTGTCACTGGTACTAGGATGCACCCTTCCTCTACCAATTCTCCCAACTAGAGTTGCCATGATCTCAGTTGTGATGGTAGAATAAGAGAATTAAATGAACATTTTCAAACATTATCAGGTACATTTTTCACTCACTGCTCTGACACAGTCACAAACTCTATACTTAACATCTCAGAAACAGATTCTTAAAAACGTCAACAACGCCTTCCTTGTGGAAGATGTGCCTCATTTTCACTAGTTCCACATATACCCATAAGCAGTGCTCTCACAGATGCCTCCTATGTGCCACGTCTACTTACACTATTGTTTGGGTGGGAGAGACCCCTGGGAAAGAGATGAGTATTCTGCACAGAAGTACACAGCTTATGCTACCAGTGTGACTTTTACACTGGTTCAGATATTATAAGTGTGGTTTTTTTTTCTTATGGTCAAGTTGCAGACAGCTTTTCTTGTTTTCCTTTTATAAGTAAATAAGACTGTCTCTTCTACATAACCTCCCTTTTTCCTCTTTGCTTAATGCAAATAATTTATTCAATAATACAAAATCAACAAATATACAGGAAGAACATGGTCTGGAGTAGAGCTGAGGTGGTGCTTTGGATTAAGCCAAGATCTATCACTTAACTAATATGTTTGGCCCTGTACTCCCTCAGTCTCAGTTCCTTCTGTGTAAAATTGGATTAACAATAAATACTACTACTACTGCTAGTAATAATAATAAATACCTTGAAGGCTTATGAGCAAAGCATATTTTAAGTATGTTATATATATGTATATAATTTCATTTAATCCTCACAAAACTCCAATGATATTATACTGTCATTGCCCCTATTTTTACACATAACAAATTGAAGTATGGAGAGGCTCAATTGACTGTCTAACAATACTTAATAATGGTGGTACCTTAAGGTGGACCTAGGCATTCCACACTCTTAATCATCACATAATACACTCCAGTGTCTCCAAGTCACCCAAAGTACCCATGTCCAGAGTCATTGGAAATACTAGAAATAACATACAGAAAGTGCCTAGCACAATGCCTTGCAAAAAGTAGACACACAGCACTCTAAAATAAATCTGTCATGAAGTAAGCAAGAAAATGAAGCTATTACCAAACTGTATAGTTTTATGTTTTAAATGAGGAAGCATTTTGTCTAAATATACAAAGATCTAAAACTTTTTTATAAATTTTAGTTTTACTATTTCAATCCTGCTTGAAAGGCAGGGTTACAGAAACCTCCTCAATGTTTATTTTATGATTTAAAAGAAAATCTTATATTTTAAATAATCTGAGTGTTAAAAAGTATTCACACTGGCCTGTGTATATGAGCCTTGGTAATGGATGGCTTGAACCACTTCGGTTAGGAATATAATTAAGTGGATTTTAGAATTATTGATTGGTGAACATAAAAGCCAATTAATTTTTTCCTGACATTAGCATTTGATACAGCCAACTTTTTCAGCTCTTTATAATTACTTGCCTTTCTCTAGCTGCTATTGTTAAATGATGAGCACCCTGAGTATTTTTAATCTTCATGTAAGAAATTTGAATTCAAATGTTACGCATTCTTGGAGAACTATTCACCTGCTCTTCCCTATAGTTGATTATAATTGCTGGAGCTTGGCTTCTGGGGGTGATTTTGTTATTGACAAAAGCAGCTTCCTTTTTCATTATAGAACTATTACAGTTAGGTTTTGAAAGAATGTAACTCTACTTCCATTTCATCAGGCAGTGTTATATTTTTTAAATTTCTGGTGCCTAATGAGGCACATTATAGAAATGCACCTGTCCTAACATGTAGAGATTTTGAATACCTATGTATTTTTACACGGAACATCCACAGGTGAAAATGAGCCCTCCCGTAACAATCCTAACTGTGATCATAATACCTTAAATATTTATCTTCATTGTTCACATTCACAACTCCAGTTAGGATATTTCATGCTGAATGAGTTAGAAATGTTTTGGTAAATTTTAAATTGAGCAAGCATGTTTCACTAGAGATCTTTCTTGAGAACGTGACCTCTATATTCAAGTCTTTGCTAGAGATTCCCACTTGCATTTATATAGGTATCTCCAATTTAATATGTTCAAAGATAAAACAACACTTCAGGTCCTATTGGCCTCGTGTTAGAAACTGAAGAATTATCCTCGTTTTTTCCTTTCCCTCTGATGTGATTTTTGTCTTCTAGTTACCTTCAGAATATGTCCACATTATCTATCCCACATTACTCTATTTTAGGCCATCATCTTATCTAGCCTGGACAATTTAAACAGAGTCCTAATAGTCCCCCTGCTTTCAGTTTAACCCCTACCAGTACAGTCATTCTTGGACTTTTTAGACTTTTCAAAGACCTAACATTGCTATGGGGGAAAGTCCAACATCCAAGGATCTCCTATGACACTCTGCTTATCTCTTTAAATTCACTTCTCTCTTTCAGTTCCTGCCTTCACACTCTGTAATCCAGGTCCAGTCACAGTAACTTTCATTCAATTTCAACAATGCTCACCTTCTGGTATTCATAGATGCCACTCCACGTGAGCTGTATTCTCAGTGCGCCTTATGGGCACTCAATACCTAATGCTGAATAAGAATGTTACTGGGTAATTTACCTAGTAAGTTCCTCAATTTCCTGTTGAAATTTAACAATACACCTTGTAGACCCAGATCGCAGGTCTTCATCCTCATACTATTCTAGTATGGCTAGAACTCAAATTCTCTTTTGTGTGTATGTGTATGGTATATACTTATATACTTAAAAATTTACAAAGTTTTATAATTTTAACTTTTACTTTCCAGTTTCTTATTTAATTTAATATTCACAACAAACCTATGAGTTAAGTTGCACATTTGTCCTTAAGGCTATCTTAAAGTAGAAATAACTAAGGCTCAGATAGGTTAATTTGTATGCCTAGTAAGGGGCAGAGCTAGGACTTAAAAACAGGTCTCACTACATCAACTGTCATTTTCTTTCTACTCTGTGTATATAGTGCCTCATGAGAGAGCCCTTCATATTACAAATGCAGACTTTAGTAATGCCAACCTGAAGCCTCCCTACATGACAAAGTATTGGAAACTGCTTTGCAATGCCAAAAATCTCGAAATTTGTCTGACACTGCTGATAGATGGTCTCTGTTTATGACAGTGGTTATGATACTTGAATTATGTTGTCATTTGAAGTCACTGAGGCTCTTTAAGATGTTTTTGTGATTATTGCAGTGATAATTATTCAAGCTTCTGTTATGTCTGTGCCAATGCATCTTGAGTGAACAATATAGGCTGTTTTGATTTTATCTTATTTTGTATAAAGTAAGCATGACTGTAGAAAAAGGTATTTTTTGAATAGAATGCTCTTAAAATATTGTCAATTGTCTTTATTCCATTGGACATTATGTCCTGTTCTATGTAGAGCAGTAGTTCTAATGGAGCAAGGCCATGTCTACACATACAGAAAAATAATGTGGAAAATGATTCCAAACCAATCTTTATCATAAATCAGACTCATCATATTTTTAAAAATGATTTTGTGACCCCAAGGAATGACCATCCTTTCTTTCTCTCAGCCAAAATGTATTATATAGGCAGATTTTGCCTAATTATTTTATATATGGAAAAAAATGTTTCTGACACTGTTTTATCACCATCTTGTATCAAATCTAAGTAATTTTTAGGTTTTTGTGTTAATATATAGCTGATAAGGATGTACATCAAAGAGTATCTTTCCATTTAAATGTTTCCCTATACTAAAAATTATATGTTTTTGTATATGCACACTATACTATATATATGCACTATACATACTATATATATACTCCCTACATACGAATGAGTTCCATTCAGAGAGCATGTTCGTAAGTCCAATTTGTTTGTAAGTAAAACAAAGTTAGCCTAGGTACCCAACTAACAAAATCAGCTATATAGTACCGTACTGAAATACGTTTATAATAATTTTCACACAAATAATACATAAAAAACAAACACAAAAAATAGAGAAAACATTTTTAATCTTACAGTACAGTACCTTGAAAAGTATAATAGTACAGTATAACAGCTGGCATACAGGAGCCGGCAGCAAGTGAACAGGCAAGAAGAGTTACTGACTGGAGTAGGGAGAGGAGGTGGGGGGGGGGTAGAGCTGAAGGATCTTCAGCAATAGGAGATGGAGGGCAAGCTGCTTTTTCACTCATGCCTGACATTCAGTACCAGCTACATCACCGCTGCTTTTATGCTTGCTTCCGGACATCCTGGGCTTGAAATAAAGATACTGTACTCTATACAATACTGTACAGTAAAGTACACAAAAGCACAACCACTTGTAGAGGATACAGGCATGTGACAAAGTACACCAGACACGTGAACTAACTTATGTGATAGGACATGCAAACACACGTTGGCATCTTTGAAAGTTCGCAACTTGAAAGTTCATATGTAGGGGACTGTATATATATTTATTTTACATATTTCCGTTTGGTTTAATATCAAACACTTCTAAAAACTAGGCCGTGTTTGCCCATATCATGAAAAAACCCATATTGGTTGGAAAATATTTTATTTTTAGAAAGTTTCAGTTGGTTTTATTGTTTAATGTTTTAACAAATATAAGAAATGGTAAACAATGCTTTAAGCCTAAAAAAGAATAAAAGTTAATTCAATACTTGTGTTCACCATTCAACAATGGTTGAAATCTATTTCTCTATTTTCATATAGTATTTTGTTTCTTCTACGTTTATATTAGGGGTATTTATTTTTGGAATTTTATGGAAAAAAGTGAATCTTAGTATTTTTCTTTATTTGAATTTTTCTTATTCTACCACCTACTGAATGGCATGCTAATTTGTACATTTCTTCTTATAACCAGATGATTCATGCAAACTGACTTGTGAAAATGGAGGAAGATGCATTTTAAATGAGAAAGGTGATTTGAGGTGTCACTGTTGGCCTAGTTATTCAGGAGAGAGATGTGAAATCAACCACTGTAGCAACTACTGTCAAAATGGAGGAACTTGCATGCCATCAGCTCTAGGTAAATAATTGAGTGGCCTTGTATATTCAAATCATCTGTAATTTTCCTTGTATGTGAAAAATCTACAGAAAATACTTAATGCTATGAATATAATTCCTGTTGTCTTAACAAATACATTAACAAAAGTTAAATCTAATAATTAATTCAACGTAATCAGTGGCATTTTTTCTAAATTGAGTATATCAATCGAAGTCCAAGTCACAAAAATTAACAATAATAATGATGATTATCTCGTGTTATGTGCGTACCATTGACAGGGCTCAGTGCTTATAGATATTCTGACTCTGGCTTAAAATGATGAGGCAAAATCAGTTTTACAAGCCTTATCTATTTGACTCCAAAATCTGGTGTTTTTTTTAATTGAAGTTTGCCTAATGCTAAAACTCATGTTATTAAAAATTAGATTTATTTTAAATATATACATACTATATCAGTACATCTTATAGCATCATAATTTCCATCTAAAATCATAACTACTCTGTTGACATTGCAATGTAGTATATTCAAAACATATTGCTTTGAAAACATCAGTTTACTACATATTAGGATATACTTGAGATTCTTACTAATTTATGCTATATCTATGCTCGCAAAAAGTGTTTTCTACAGCACATAAGTGAATACTAAAACATATTTTCCTACTGACTTCTATTAAATTTAAAATATGTTCCCACTGGAAAAAAATTAACCATAATACATAATAGAAATATAATTTGCAAATTCCAGTATTAGTGCAAAGAAGATTATGCAACTATTAGAGTGAAATCTATGTACATTTAATTCTCCTACGATAACTGCAGATTTAGGTAGTCAGATAGAAAAGCAATCCATATGATCTTCACATCCCCTATGTGGTTAATTTCTTTCTTACTGGGATTTCTCACTGCTTCTATTGCTTAAGCTATTCTTTGAAGTATTTAGCATAATGCTAACAAAGAGCCACATGAAGCAGCGTTTTCAATGGAGTTCAGGAGAAGCAAGCTGTTTTCTGATTTGCATTCTAAGAGTAAAAACAATACTACTTCTTTGATAGTTTGATAGTTTTATACCTATAAATATTTTGGACTTATGATTGATAATTAAGATAATTGTAACTGCTCAATAGAATTCTGAAAAAATATTCAGCAGGTTGATTGAACTAAAAGAGGCGCTAGGAGTCTTACTACATATATTCATTCTGCCTGAGGGGGAGCTAGTCCATAAAGTATATTCTATTGCTGTGGGAAAAACTGTAGTACTGAGACCTTCATTGACTATGCAAATGAGAATCCATTGAATGTACGGTAAAAGGGTGTGACCTGTAATTATATTTTAGCAACACACATACCACTTAGCTTTAGGGAAGAAGCTTCTCTTATGCAAATGAGTTGTTTAGACTTTTGTTATTTAATTGTTAACTTAATTTTCTCATTAAGATAAAAAAAATCTTTGGGTTGTGACCAGATGATTTTCTTATATTTACCTTTGGAAATATTTAAGCCAGCTAGATAAAGAGTTTGGCACTCCAAACTATGGCTACCTATTCAACCTGCAATCAATGCACAGGGACAAATCTCTGTGAAACATTGAATTTGCTATCCTGTTAATGGATCCTGAAATATATATAAATACAGCACAACTTTTGATGTTTCATTCAAATCATTTGTCCAGACCTTGCTGCATTCTTAAAATCCATAATATATCAAGTTTATCTATGCACCCAGAGTATTAGATCTTGATTTACGTAGATAATATGTTCAGAAAAAATTATATTTCAAATTAGTAATATAAATGAGTTCTCATATGAATTCAACTTGAGATATAGCCATGTAGTTTATTGTCTTATAGCATCTAATAATTAATAATAATATAATAGCTAATTAAGTCATTTACAAAGCATTTTTCACTTTTAAAAATGTGGTTTTCTAAAACATTGTTTGGTATTATAGACTGTAGAACCTCATTATCTCCACACAAATGTTAATTTGTGAAACAAATCCCAGTGGGCAACTCATAGATTTATTCATTGTCGGTTTACTTACTGTTAAGCCTTTGGCAAACTCCTATGTGGACACTATATAACTAGGGTTTGGGGCAGCCTTAATTAAACTTTATAAGTTTGTGACAGTTGTATAGAACTATAATAATTGAACAAAGGAAATGTCACCAGTTAATTAAAGGCACACATCTGAGAGGCGTAATTAAAATTTTACATGTAGGAATGAATTTTTCCTCATTCCTTAAGGTTTTTGTAATAAAGAAAACTAAAAACTAGATATATGAGCTGTATCCATATAAGAAGGTACTACAAAATAAAATAGCTTGACATTGATTATATTAACAAGGATCCATGTAGTTAATTTCTGTGACCTGCTCCTAGGAGGCTACATTTAAGATAAAGTTTGCATTGGCAAAGCAATGGAAAATAGAATAAAGCATTGAATTATTCAGTCATTTTATATAGAAAGTAGAGTATAATTTATGGAATTATTTTTTCATCACAGATATAATGGATATTTATGTAATTATATGTACAATTAATCTTCACCTTTATGAATATTTATTCTCTAAGATATGTTCATTCTGTGTGGTATTTTCCATACTCTTATAGGTCTGTTATTTAGACTTTTGATGTTTCTATCAAAATGAATCAGGGTTTTCTACACAACTGATTTAGAGGAATGGAGCAAGAAATTTTGTAAATTTGGGAAAATATTCTCAAATACTCCCACTCAAAGTTTGGAATTATGCATAAAGGAAGGCAATTCTAATTTGGGAAGTTTGAATATATGTAAAACTGGCTACTTGAAGAGATGATGGTGCAATTTTTTATAGTAGGCAATTCATTTGTATTGAAGTATTTAAATGAATTCAACAAGAAGACAGCAGAAGCTCTCTTTGTGTTGCCCTCTGTCACCACATCTGTGTATTTCGGCAGTGAAAGATTTTATTCCCAGAAATGAAGCCGGAGGAAAGAGGGCTCCCTTGAGGAAAGAAAAAAATCAAAATCTTCTCACTGCAATGGAAAGGGCCCTTATAATAGCCAAGTAGATGGAGATAATTTTCTCTCATTTATTCAAGATCTTTCTATCCAGGCCACTGCCCCAAATATGATGGTAGCATATGTGACTGCCATCAATTATGATCAAATATGACTGCCCTAAAAATGTTTGCTCAAAGGCAGGTTAAGCTAGGAAATTTGGGGCACCTTTGAAACAGAAGGAAACAGATGATGAAACATATATACTGATGTCTCTCAAGTCACATATGTATCTGGGCTGTAAAGTACACAGTCACCTAATTAATATCTTGATAAAGGGTGAACATACATTTAAACAGTCCCTCTTAGTTTTTCTTTCACTTTATATTTAAATGAGGGCTGTTTTTAATTTAAATTAAGCTTGATCTCTTAGCTCCCTTAACATAGATATTGATTATATTTAGAAAGTGGTAAAAGCTGGATATTTGGTCCTATTTGCTTTTTAATAATCCAAGAGAATAAGTTGAAAATATAAAATTGAAAACATAAAATAGTTCATATAGTTTAAAAAATAAGCAACATAGGACTATGTAGCTTTGACAAATCAATGGAAAAAAAACAAAAAAACATAAGGAGCAAGTGGCAGAACATGAACATATATGAACACAAACATATATAAAAACAGAGAAAAGTGGGAAAAGAGGGAGGAGGAGCCCAGTCAGACGCAGGTGAAACCAGCATCCTTAAATCCTTAAATCCTTAATCCTTAAATCAACATCCTTAAAAATGTTCATGGTACAAGCCTTGCAGCAAGCAATTCTGAATTACTCAGCAAGAGTTGCAGGGCAGAAATAGACACACATGTAGAGAACAAACGTATGGACCCCAAAGCAGGGAAAGCGGCGGGGGGTGGGGTGGTGGGATGAATTGGGAGATTGGGATTGACATGAATACACTAATATGTATGAAATGGGTAACTAATAAGAACCTGCTGTATAAAAAAATTAATTAAATAAAATTCAAAAATTAAAACAAACAAAAAAGTTCCAATGTCCTTTAACTAAATAATGTCACTTTTAGAAATATATTCCAAAGGTTACATAATAATAAAAAGTAAAATATTTAGATGTGAAAATGTTCAATGTAGTATTGTTCATAATATAGAATTGGAGATAAAAACCTAAATTCAAGTAGTTAATATATAAAATATAGCGTATCTAAAAGATGAATGTTACACAATAAACAAAACTATAATTTTAAACTATATAATAATAGAGAAAAATATTCATATTTTATTTTAACATTAAAAAGCACAAGAGAAAACCTGCTTGTATACTATGAGCCCAATATGAAAAAATTGCATATGTAATAGGTCCTTCATTATACTTGTGTATTTTCTAAATGTTCAACCATGCTTTATTGTTAGAATCAGAAATTAAAATAACACTATTTATTATCATTGTCAGGATCATGATAATTAATATATATTGGACTGCTTACTAAGTGCCAGGCACTGTTCTTGGCCCTTGAATCTTCATAACAATGAAAGTAAGATTCTCTCTAACCGTGCTGCTGGCTTCATGAGTCATAGTTACTGGTTCGTTTGGACCATATGGTGAGAGCCGTACTGAACTATTTAGTCTTATGGCTCTCTAGGCTAATGTCAGAAGGCTTGAGTTGGCTTACTTGTATTCACAGAAAAGACAAAAATGTTTCAGTCTCATTTCCACAATGTTGGCTAAAAATGAACGTTCCATAAGTATAAATAGATTGTGACCTATAATTTGAAACATGTCAGAATATATTAAATAGCACCTGGGGGGAGCTGGATAAAGCCCACGGTTCTTTATTTTCTTTGTCAGGCTTTGCTCAATAGTTCTCTGTAATTTTTGTAATACTTAAGACTACCCAACAGCTATAGTCAACTTGCTAAAATTATGTATAAACGGGCACTCACTTTCAGTCCAGGAAAACATTATATTAAGTGGAAAAGTAGAATGTCAAATCTCTTTATCAAAAAGACTAGCAATTTTTTAAAGCATTCAAAACTTTTATTACTTGAATCTAAGTCAGAAGTGAAGACAGATTTCACCAAGGAGAGTAGTCTTGGGGTTTAGAGGTCAGGAGACAGGCTTTCGGATTGTAATCCAGTAAGTAACTGAATGATGCTATGATGATATGTCTCTTGGCTTATTATTTTATTCTGTAGGAAGGAACAAGAATGTAGCTTTTGTCCAAATAGTAAAGACATTTTTACTAAAGATGTATGTAACTTTTAGATAGCATTTTCAGAGAAGAGCATTAAATGTAAATGTGTATAAACATGCCCTGCAGTTTAAATGTCAATTAAATGCTTTTATTACTTAGACTCAATGTGTATGTCAGACTATTTGAACTAAACAATGACTGAATGCACAGAAAACTAGTTAGGTATAAAATGTTATAACCAGGGACAAAAATTTACAAGCACAAGACCAAGTTAAACAAGGTAAGCAGCATGGCTCACATAGAAAAATGAGTATGAATTCAAATAAATTGCTTAAAAAGAGAACCAATCAATAATGTTCACTAGCAGATATCTACCACTCAGAAATAATAAGCATAGTCATGGTCTCCTAAGTAATTCACATGTAATTACTTTTACTAGCATTCTTTCATCACAATCAACCACAATTTTTCTTAAATTTATTTTTTTAAGTTTATTTTTTATTGAAGTATAATTTACAATGTTATGTTAGTTTCAGGTGTACAACAAATTAATTCAGTTATATATATATTCTTTTTCAGATTCTTTTCCCTTAAAAATTACTACAAAATGCTGAGTAAACCATACATCTTCAGGTGTTGTGTTTAGATAGAAAAAAGAGTTATAATTTATTTGTCCAATATTGAGCAGAGAGGTTATTTTGCTTACTAAAATCATACAATATCAATTAAATCAAACTGATGAGTAGCATTTTTATAATCAGCTTAAAAACTGTTTGTTAAATAAATCTAGCTTTTAAAGATACACTTACGGTTTTAAATAAAGTTATTGAAAAATGCCAACATACACCTTAATAATATTCAAATGAAAATATACGCTTTTGAGAAACATATTGATTGATATATTACTTGACTAAAAGCTACCCAGCAAATTTTACTCTAAAATTATTAGCAAGTATGCAGTAATTCAATAATTATAACATTTTGAAAATTTTATAAACATAATCATTGTCATATTATAGTGACTACTATAATTGAATTCTCAATTCAAATGCCAAGGATTCTAGTAACTTCCTTAATTATATTATTTTATTTAATTTGAAACACTCTATGTGGCATTTTTTAGATGTAAGCTAGCATGATTAAGAAAACTAACATCTGAGAACATAGACTATGCCAAAGTAAGTTCTCTAAGACATTGTCTGTTATCACTGAAAATCATCAGTATTGTCTGCCCGTATCAGAAAATTTCTGTGAGTATATAACTAAAGATAGCATATAGTTAAAGATTCATTTATCTAGATGTAAATTGTAACCACTTCACATAAATTCAATGCCCATTTAACAGGGACTAGTGATAAATCTTTATGATATCCATATAATTACTTATATAATAGAAAAGATTTCATTGTTGTTATGTATATTAAAATATACTGTTTTGAACTGATATATATAGATTACCTATAGGCATGTTTTGTTCAAAAGAATGAAAGTGGAAAAAATATGCATCAGGATTCCATATGGAGTTTCTTAACAAAGGCAAATGTACTCAGTGAAGTTTAAATAACAACCAAAATTGAGGATTTGTTTAATAGCAATACTAAGAGTAATAATAATGCCAATGCTACTATTACTAATAAACCTACAATTACTGAGTACTTGCTATGTGGCAGGCATTGTGACAAGTGTTTTACCAGCACATGGCAGGCATTGCTATCACCATTTTGCAGAAGGAGATCCAGAAGGAGATCCAGTGAGGATGTCTAAGTTTTCCAAAGCCACACAATTAATAAATATCTAACCAGGTTTCTTTCTCAGGTCCTCCTGATTTGAAAAAAAAAACAACCAAGTAATTTAACTTTGTACCAAATTTATTTAATTACTATTAAATATTCTTATGAAATATTTTAGAATCAACCATTTTTACTGAGATGGTGATTTTTGGTATATAAGGGCCATGCAAGAACAATGAAGTTTAGAGAACTCTATGAGATTCCAAGGCATTTCCATTTTTTCTTATGAACATTATAATCTTCAGTTGTGCTAACGGATATTACTAATATTTATCATTGACTATAGATGGTTAGTGATTGTAGTTATGTATTTACCATGTTTGACATCAGCTATTACTGGTTACCTAGTTAAATTTCAAGAGTTTATTATTAATTTATGTTGTATGAAAATTTGCTGCAACAGTTTATATGAGATAAGCTTCCATTTATCTATAAACAGAAGTAATTAATTCTATAAACAGAAGTAATTATCTATAAACAGAAGTAATATTTATATATTATAAATATATTATATATTATAAATTATATTATAAATATATTATATATAAATATATTATAATATATTATATTACATATATATATAATATATATAAATATATATATTAACCTCCATTTGTTATATGCATACATCTAGCAAGGCACTTTGTTAACGTGTAGTGTGGAACTTAATATGGCACTGGGAGAGCCTTCAGTCTAGTGAAATCATGTGTGCTACTGAGGACAATGTTTATGAGAGGAATTTTCTCTCTTAGGGAGTCATGGGAGGAGTAGATGAACCTGTTGAACAGGCAGAGATACCCACACAGGGACGTAAAACAGGGAGTGAAAATGAAGGTCTGAAACTTAGGAAGGGGAATGAGCCCAGAGTCAAAAAATCGAGACCGAGACATTCATATAGGGAGATCATTACTGAAGCCACGAAACTGGATAATATCACCAGAAAGAGATAGAAAGAGAACATAAAGGCAATTATAAAAGAGCAGTCAGAGAAAAAGATAGGGAAATCAACAATGCTAGTGTCTTAGAAGCCAAGTGGAGATAAAATTTTCAAATGTAGATATTAATAAATGTAAAATTATGGAGAAAATTTGAGGAGGAGGATGATTGAGGAGAAATCTAGATTTAGGGATTAAGAGATTAGAGGTAAGCTTTGCAAGAGTACACAGATATACAGTAAAGACAACACCAACATTACCTTCTCCATTCCTAATCCTTTCTTACCAAGAGGGAATCAGAGTTGATTTGTAGGAGCAGTACTTACATGTTGAGAGATCTGGCCTGTCTTCAGAGGGAACAAAGAGAAGCAACAGATTGACCCATTATTTTGTATATTAAAAAATAAAAACTACAAACCCAGTGAAGGATTGGAATGTGACTTTATGATCGAGGATTTTACTTTGTCACATATTGGTAGAATTGGAAGCAGTAAGTGTAGCTTTCTTTCAAAAAAAGCTCGAGAATGTACCAAAATTTGAAGTTATACAAGTAGATAGATGTGGCAAATATCAGGTTTGTTTTTGTTTGTGTTGTGTGTGTGTTCTTTCTTTTAATGTGTAGGATTAAGCATATTTAGAAGATAAAGAAGACAGAAGGACCCATTCTTCAAAGTTTAAAAATGTTGGAGTTTGAGATGAAGTTTGTGGGGAATACCTGTTCTATCCCAGCACTGCCACATAAACAAATTCAAATTTAATGGTATCTTAAATAAATAATGGAGATAAAGTGTGTAATTTAAGAAAATTTTCAGAATGATTTTTCTAGAATGTTATAGTGCCTTTGTAGACAGGGTCACAGAGTAAGTCATACCTGTAAGTGGTGAATCTCAGTAGGAATAACAATAATATTCAGAGCTAAAATGTAACTGATTGCTTTCTATGTGCCTGGCACAGTTAGAAATGTTTCTCATTTATTCTATGTGATTCTACACAACAACCCCATGAAGTAGGTACTATTATTATCCCCATTTTTACACATGAGGAAATAAACAGAGAGCTGATATTTGCGCATGGTTCCACACCAGTAATTGGCACAGATAGTCTATGAATCCAGGCAGTCTGACAACCTACACTGTTAAAGTCTTAGCTAAGAATGCTATAGGAACTAGACTGATTAGAGCCAGCAAACCCCTCCTTCCCCTTCTTCCTCAGGTCAATTGATACTCTTTCTGATTGGGCTACCTTTACAGGCTGTCAACTCCCCAGCTCCCTGGATGCATCACTGCTATAAATCCATACCTTAGTCATTGTAACAGTGCTGTTTCCTTTTCAAATGTCAAAATCAAATTCAGCTACCTAAAAAATCTTTATAAAATGAATCCAGTGCAACTTGTTAGGGTGCACCCAGAGCAATTCTTGAAAATATTAGCTGAAACATGTTATAAAATTCTGCAGCTGATGGTTCATTTCCCATCAGCAAACAAAAGATCTGCTGTATCACCACACTGTTTCAAGTTACATAATATTCTCCTGAATATGAAGATTTATGCTTATCAAAAATAAATCTCTTCAAAGGAAGAGAAAGAGGGCTTTTTGAAAATAATTCAGCTCAAATCTAAATGATGAGAGGCATATTCTAGCTAGGGGACAACCTGGTCACTCTGCCCTAGTTTCAAAACAGCTGTAGATGAGATGAAAGCATGGTATCCTCTCTCTGAGCGACTGGAACAGAGGAATTTTCAAGTGCCTTAGCAGGTTGGGTTTATTTCTTTCAAACTTCTTTTTACTTTTTTTACTCCTACTTTCTTAAACAAAAAGAAAAACACCTAGAAATTAAGGTAGAAAAACTTGAATCTACAATGTATAAGTTGTACATTGTATGGCACTTTTTCTGATTGTTCTAATGCATTTTGATTTCCCCTTATACTTTCTGTACTGTTTATTTCACATTTAGCTCATGTTAATTTGTGTTCCTGATTGTATGTTCTATTTCTCTGGAAGTTGTTCACTGGTTCTCATTGATGTAGATGCGTTACTTCTTTTATTCAGGGCTTTTATTTTCCTTAGTGACTATGTTCTAACAATTATCTATCCTCTTAATCTTCTACCATTATTCTCGTTTGTGTCTATTTGTCTGTATGTAAGCAACAGCTAGAAAACACTACTTTTATAAGAAAAATACTTGGCTAAAAGTTTTAAAGCTGTTTTCTGGCAATAAAAAAATATGAGGTTATTTTATACACATTACAGCTTTTAATGTGTATAAATTTTACCTTGTTTCTTAACCTATTAATAGGCATTTATCTGCCACCAAACTAAAAACACGTATAAATAAGTTTTAAAGCAATAGAACCCACTGTAAAAATGTATATAACTTTCTTCCTTGAGAAGCAATAGCTTCTAGCATTTGTAAGTGTGTGGAGACCTTTCAAAGTAAACTAAATAAATTGTGGAGCTCAATTTATTCATTTTCTTGGAAATGCAGGTGGATTTTATTTGGAGACGTTTTATTCACTTAAGAATGCTTTTCAAAAAATATATATGTATAGAATTGTCCTTCAAAGTAGAATGTAGAATCTATGGCAACAGAAAAAAAAATTTTATCACTTTTACACTTCAAGTTTTAAGCCTTACACTTAATGCATTTTTCTGAACATTCTAATTATGTTGCGTGTCTACAATGGTGAGAGAGGAGATGGTTGGATATTCTCTGATACTATACAACTAAATGACATTTTCTGAGTCCTAGTTAACTGAGATCAATAACTGAATTTCTTTGTTATTCCCTTTCATGTTATTAGTTTATATTTGTACAACCTCTAAACTTTATTCTGCCCCCATTACAAATGGTAGCCATTCATTTTGCTTTGTTTTCCTTCACTTCTCCTGCAGAGATAATTCTAGACTCCATTTTCCACTCAGTTCTTGACAGTCCAGGCAGTTAGAGAGACTCATTCTTGATATAACAGTTAACTGTGTTACATTCAAAACACCTTAAAGGATTGTTCACCTTTCATTGTGATGTTAGTTCCCACAGAACAAATAAAATATCCATAGATGATCTGTCAGATTTGCTATTGTGTGCTGTTAACATTAGATTTCTTAAATCATCTTTAGACTACAAGTGACAGTCCTTCACCATGAATAAAAATATAAAATGAAATAAAATAGGATTCAGTAAGTGTTTATATACTAAATTCAGTATGTGTATTTATATCAAATAAAATAACTAATATTCATATATCTTATTACAGATGACATGTCCACTTTAAACTTATTAAAATATTTATTTATAATAAGCCTAAGCTTATGTTTTATGTAGATACAGCAGTGATTGGTACCTGATGATTGAACACTGGGAAATATGATTGTCTCTATTTTATATTCTAATGGCCAACACAATCTGCCTTACCACATGAATAGAACAAAAATAATTGAAAAGCAAAATGGACATGAAAACAGAAATACAAAGAATAACACAAGCACTTTAAAGCATAAAATGTATGTATGCTTGTATAATTGTTCATAAAATGAGCTCTGATTATTTTACCTGAAGTGAACCTGAGCGATCTCCTAACCCAGGCTTCGTTGGAACGTGGGGAAGCTGAGACACAGAGAGGTCATGTTACTGTGTAAAGTCACAGATTAAGTAGTGGACAGACTTTGCCCCAAATACTGACTTCTTGATTCTTACCTAGTGAAGATTCCATATAAGTAAACAATTTTCTCAACTAATTGCCTTTTCATTACCTTTTTTTCCCAATAGGGAGACCCACCTGCAGCTGTGCACTAGGGTTCACTGGACCAAACTGTGGTAAGACAGTCTGTGAGGATTTTTGTCAAAATGGAGGGACCTGCAGTGTTACTGCTGGGAACCAGCCTTACTGCGACTGCCAGCCTGAACACACTGGAGACAGATGTCAGTACTGTAAGTAAAAGCAACACCCACAAGACAGTCTGACAGCAGGCTGTGAGCTGTACATTAAGTAATCTTATCACCTAGAACTACACTCCCTCCATTACCTCACTTTCAGCCACGCCTTATTTTTCAAGTCCACCCCCTATCACCCCAAATCTAACAATTCTTTACGTTGTTCTTCATCCATCTCTTATTTTAAAGATTCTGTTCTTTCCTTTCCCAGCTTAGATTCCATGGTCCATCACTGCAGTCATTCCCTTGTATACACCCTTAACAATCTTGCTCCCTCTCCCCTCTCTTGTACTTTTCTAGAAAACCATAGCCATGGTTAAATCCAGTTCTTCATCTGTCCTGAACTGACACCCCACTGCTGAATGCAACTGAAAAAAAAAAAATAGACTGGTCTAACTTGAGGTTTTATCACTAATCTCATATGGGCATTTACTATGGTTTCCACTGTATTTCATTAATCCATTAACCCTCCTAGATGTCTGTGTCACATCTTCTCCTTTCCACCCAAACCTCCAATACCTGTGCCCCAACTTTATTCTCAGCTTAGGAACTCGCTTCCTATTTCATTAATAAAAAAGAAGCTGTCTAAAGAAAACTGCCACAAGCCCCCACCACCAGATCCCTCAAATTACTTTGTCCTACACCACATCCTTTGTCTTCCTTCTTATGACTAGGGACCCATGCGATGTCTAATGCTACACTGTACACTCCTACATTATATCCCTCTTCGATACTCATGGATACATCTCATACAACTGTCCCCTCTTTCTTCTGCCTTATCAGTGTTTTTCTTTTTACCTACCTTTCTTTAGAAACTTTCCTTTGTGCTCACATCCCTTTCTAGCTACAACTTTATTTCCCTGCTCATTTGTTTTAACCTAAGGTATAGTTGCTCTACAATATTATATTAGTTTCAGGTGTACAGCATAGTGATTCAGTATTTTTATAGATTACATACCGTTTAAAGTTATTACAAAATAATGGTTATAATTCCCTGTGCTGTACAAAGTATCCTTATCGCTTATCTATTTTATACATAGTAGTTTGTAATCTGATACCCCTATCTTGCCCCTCCTCCCTTTCCTCTCCCCACTAGTTTGTTTTCTATATCCATGAGTCTGTTTCTGTTTTGCTATATACATTCGTTTTATTCTTTAGATTCCACATATAAGTGATATCACACAGTATTTGTCTTTCTCTGTCTGACTTATTTCACAAAGCATAATATTCTCTAGGTCCATCTACATTGCTGCAAATGGAAGAATTTCATTCTTTTTTCGTGGCTGAGTAATATTCCATTGTATATATACATTTTCTTTATCTATTCTTCTGTTGATGGACACTTGGGTTGCTTCCATATCTTGGCTATTGTGAATAGTGCTGCTATGAACATGGGGTGCATATATATTTTTCAATTTTTCATTTTGTCCAGATATATACCCAGGACCAGAATCATAGGGCAGTTCTATTTTTAGTTTTTGGAGGAACCTCCATACTGTTTTCCATAGTGGCTGCATCAATTTACATTCCCACCAACAGTGTACAAGAGTTCCATTTTCTCCACATCCTTGATAATATTTGTTGTTTGTAGACTTTTCGATGATAGCCATTCTGACAGGTGTGAGGTGAGAGCTCGTTGTTTTGATTCGCATTTCTCTAATAATTAGTGGTGTTCAGAATCTTTTCATGTTAACCATCTGTATGTCTTATTTCAGAAAAATGTCTTGTTGGGTCTTTTGTCCATTTTTAAATCAGGTCATTTGTTTTTTTAATGTTGAGTTGTATGAGCTGTTTATATATGTTCAATATTAACCACTTATCAGCCATATCATTTGCAAATATTTTCTCCCATCAGTAGGTTGTCTTTTCATTTTTTCAGTGGTTCCCTTTGCTGTGTAAAGCTTTTAAGTTTAATTAGGTCCCATTTTCTTTTGCCTTAGGAGACAGATCCAAAAAATATTGCTACAATTTATGTCAAAGGGTATCCTGCCTATGTTCTCTTAAAGTCTTATGGTTTCAGGCCTTACATTTAGGTCTTCAAACCATTTTGAGTTTTTTTTTACATATGGTGTGAGGCAGTGTTCTAATTTCATTGTTTTACATGTAGCTGTCCTGCTTTTTCAGCACCACTTGTTGAAGAGACTGTCTTTTCTCCATTGTATATTCTTGCCTCCTTTGTAGTAGATTGATGCATGGAGTTATTTGTGGGCCCTCTATTCTTTTCCATTGATCTATGTGTCTGTTTTTGTGCCAATACTACACTGTTTTGATTCCTGTAGTTTGGAGTATAGTCTGAAGTCTGAGAAGGTTATACCGCCAGCTTTGCTTATTTTTCCCCCCTCAGGATTTCTTTAGCAATTTGGGGTCTTTTGTGGGTCCATATAAATGTTAGAATTATTTGTTCTAGTTCTGTGAAAAATGTTATAGGTATTTTGATAGGGATTGCATTACATCTGTAAATAGCTTTGGGAAGTGTGACCATTTTAACAATATTAATTCTTCCAATCCAAGATCATACATATCTTTCCATTTCTTTGTATCATCTTCAATTTCTTTGAACAATGTTTTATAGTTTTCAAAGTATAGGTCTTTCACCTCCTTAGTTAATTTTATTCTTAGGTATTTTATTCTTTTTGATGTGATTTTTAAAAGGATTTTTGTTTGTTTTCTCTTTCTGATATTTCATTATTAGTGTATGGGAAAGCAACAGATTTCTGTATATTAATCTTGTATCCTGCAATTTTACTCAATTTATTTATTAGTTCTAATAGTTTATGGGTGGAGGCTTTAGGGTTCTCTACATAGAGTATCATTGTCATCTGCAAATAGTGACAGTTTTACCTCTTCCCTTCCAATTTGGATACCTTTTATTTCCTTATCTTGTCTGATTGCTGTGCATAGGCCTTCCAGTGCTATGTTAAACAGAAGTTGTGAAAGTGGGCATCCTTTTCTGTTCCTGAATTTAAAGGAAAGACTTTCAGCTTTTCACTGTTGAGTATGATGTTAGCTGTGGGTTTGCCATGCATGGCCTTTATTATGTTGAGATTTGTTCCCTCTTTCACCATTTTGATGAGAGTTTTTATCAAGAATGGAAGTTGAATTTTGTCAAATGCTTTTTCTGTGTCAATTGAAATGAACATGTAATGTTTATCCTTCCTTTTGTTAATGTGGTGTATCAAATTGATATATTTGCAAATATTGAACCATCCATGTATCCCTGGAATAAATCCAATTTGATCATGCGATATGATCCTTCTTATATATTGTTGGACTTGGCTTGCTAATATTTTGTTGAAGATTTTTACATCGATATTCATCAAAGATGTTGGTGTCTTATTTTCTTTCTTTCTTTTTTTTTTTTTTGGTAGTGTCTTTGTCTGATTTTGGTATCAGGGTAATGGTGGCCTCATAGAATGAATGTGGAAGTGTTCTGTTCTCAATTTTTGGAATAGTTTGAGAAGTATATGTATTAGCTCTTCCTTATGTGTTTAGTAGAGTTTTCCTATGAAGCCATCTGATCCTAGATTTTGTTTGCTGGGAGTTTTTTTAAAAATTATTATTATTATTAGAAATTCAATTTACTACTAGTGATCATTCTGTTCAAGTTATCTGTTTCTTCTTGATTTAGTCTTGGGAGGTGATTTGTTTCTAGAAAATTGTCCATTTCTTCTAGATTGTCCAATTTGTTTGCATGTAACTGTTTGTCATTGCTATTGGTTGTTATTTCTCCTCTTTCATTTCTGATTTTATTTGTCTCCTCTCTTTTTTTCTCGGTGAGCCTGGCTAAAGGTTTATCAATTTTGTTTATCTTTATCAAAAAAACAGCTCATGGTTTCATTGATTTTTTTCTAGTTTTTTGTCTCTGTTTTATTTATTTACTCTGTGATCTTTATTATTTCTTCCTGATACCCTTATGGGCATTTCAGGGTATATGACTCTTTATTTTTCTCTTGCTGCCTTTAGAATTATCTCTTTATCTTCAACTTTTGCCATTTAATTATTTGTCTTGGTATAGGTCTATGTTTCACTTCATCTTGTTTGGGACCCTCTGTGCTTCCTATATCTAGATATCTGTTTCCTTCTTCAGGTTTTGGAAGTTTTCAGCCATAAGTTCCTCAAATATATCTTCAATCTCTTTCTCTCGCTCTTCTCCTTCTGGGATCCCTATAATACAAATGTTGGTATGCTTAACATTATCACAGAGCTCTCTTAAACTGTTTTCACTTTTTTTAAAACTTGTTTTTCTTTTTGCTGCCCTGATTGGGTGATGTCCAATCTTCTATCTTCCAGATCACTTATGATTCTTCTCTATTACTTACTCTGTTCATTCCTTCTACTGTGTTTTTATTTCAGTTATTGAATTCTTCATTTCTGATTGGGTCTTTTTTATATTTTCTTGTTCCTTGTTAAAATTTTCACTGTGTTTATCTATTAGTTTCCCTATTCAGTTAGCATTCTTATTACCAATGCTTTGAATTATTTATCTGGTAAATTGTTTATTTCTGCTTCATTATTTTATTTCATGGTTTTTCTCTTGCTTTTTCAGTTGAGAATGTTTCCCTCCCTTTTCATTTTGCTTAACTTTCTCTGCCTCTATGAATTATGTGAAACAATTACCTATTTCAGTCTTGAGGGTGTTCTTATATGGAAACATTTCTATACAGACTGTGTGTGCTCAGTGCCTTTGGTGGCAGAGCTCGATTTGTCCTGTATGCAAGTCATGTCTTTCCTTAGGGTGTGCTGGCAGCTATCACCTTGGTAGGGGATGGGGCTGGAGATGGAGGGGCTTCAGCTGGAGCTGGGTGTAAGGCAAGAGTTTCTCTCTGCTCGATGGACATATTGGCCCTATCAGGGCTGGGGTCTGATCCCAAGTTGCTGAAGCAAAAGCCATGAGGGTCATCCCCAAGGTACCTCAGTTTCCTTTAAGTGTGTGTTTTCCCCTCTCCCAGCACTGGGACCCTCTCCCCAGAGTAGGGTAGTGTCAAAGCAAGGGGGTCTCACATGGGCTCTCAGCCCATGGCTGTCTCAAACAGAGGTTCAAGCTGTCTCTGATGCACTGCCTGTGCAGGCATCAGCAGTTATTTCCCTCACTCTGTTCAGATGCAGCTTCAAGTCCAAGCCCCCTTTGTCCCTCAAAGCCAATCACTCCCCATGGCCTCTATTGCCACTGCCCTGTTGTAGAATCACACTGCAGGGAAGGTGAGGCCTACATGGACTCTCTGCATATGTGGGGTGTGGGCTGTGGCAGAGCAGCCACTGTCAGAGATCTGGGTGGCTTCTGATGCACTGCTTGAGTAATTGCCAATGATGGCCATGGCTGCCCCACCTGGGCTCCACCCTGTGACCTGTTGCCTCTGTGTCCCATAGTTGAGTTTTTCTCCCCAGTTGTGGCAGCCCCAGATTGAATGCTGCACTGTGACATGCAGCAAGCAGGGCTGGAGCATTTGCTCAGCTTGGGCTTGGCATATGCACAGAGGTGGTAAGAAAGTCGGCCAGGAGATTTCAATCTGCCATTTCTGCTCTGCCTTGGGGGGTAAGCCGATATGCATGCTCTCCTCAAAAGCAGCAGTTCCTACAGCCTGTTAGTCCCAGTGGTCTTCCAAATTACCAAGGGGGCTTATCTCCCCTGTGTAGGACTCAAACACTAAGCACCCAATCCATGGCTCTCACAGCTCACTCCTCTAAAACACCCACCCCTTGATTTCCATACGACTCTGCACATTGGAATGGGCTCAACAGCTTTTATAAAATACAGTTTACCAAGTTACCTCCAAAGACTTTGATCCTGGTAGCCTGAAATAGGACATCTATAATATTTAAAGTTTTCCAGGTATTTCACATATATGACTAAGATTGAGACCCACTGCCTAGATGATTTCAACTAATTGCATGGCTTTTAATACCATCCAAATATGAATGATTCCAAATTTATATTTCTAGCTGAACTAGCTGTTGCCTGAATCCCAGATGTTATACCTAAGTGTCTACTTGACAGCTTGACTTGGCTCTAAATTAACCTGATTTTCTCATCCAAAAATTTGTCTACCATAGTTTTCCCTGTGTTTGTAAAGAGAAATACTCATTGTTCAGGTCCAAAAATCTTGGAGTCACTTTTGACTCCTCTCTTTCTTTTATACCCCACCTTTATTCTCACATTTACCTGTAAAACATACCCAGAATCTGAATGCTTCTCATCACTTCTATTCTCATTACCCTTATAGAAGCTACCAATATCTCTTACCTGGATTATTACTAATTTATCTCCATGCTTCCTCTCTGCACCCTCTGTATTTATTCTCAAAACAGCAGCCACAGTTTTGTTTTATCCCCCCCAAAAAACTGATTTTCGATCTTAGTCACATTTACTGAGATCTTTCTACATCTAGGCACTCTTGTAATTACTTCTTTTTTTAAAAATAAATTCTGTTAATCCATTTAATCCTATGAATAAAGTAGCTATTATTTTTATTCTCATTTTACAGAGGAGACTACTAGGGAGGCATAAATAGCCTCCTGAAGATCAATCACACAGTTACTAATTGGGAAAGCCAAGATTTAAGCTCATACAATCCAACCCCAGGGTCCACACCCTTAAAAATTACTTAACACTGTGGTCCCCAGATTATTTGATATCTTTAGGAACCTCACAGAGAGTGGCCTAGGTCTCTGGTCATTGTAGAAAGTACATGGAACAACATAGAATCAAACTATATATACTGATTTATTTGAGAATCAAAAATAATATTAAATATTTTTTCTCTGATATTATAGCAAGAGACCACTTCTGCAGCAAAGAGATTCCGTTTTTTTTTTAATCTTTATTTGAGTATAATTACTTTATATTGTTGTGTTAGTTACTGCTGTGTACAAAACAAATCAGCCTTATGCATACACATGTCCCCATATCCCCTCCCTCTTGAGCCTCCCTCCCACCCTCCCTATCCCACCCCTCTAGGTGGTCACAAAGCACTGAGCTGATCTCCCTGTGCTATGTGGCTGCTTCCCAACTAGCTATCTATTTTACATTTGGTGTTTCCTTTCCTATATGTATATTCTCCTCATATTAGGTCAGCCTCTTTTCAACATATATAGATGCCACTACCCTAATCCAATGCCCTTTTCACATTGTTCACCCAATTTATCTCTTAAGTGATAATGCATCACAGACCAGCAGAGTTTATCTGGCAAATACAGTGCAGTTATATGTGTGTATCCTCCTCACATGTTGCTTGCATCCTCTCATCTCCCACCTCTCAACATAGCATAATAGTCCAGCACAACTCCCATCTACTAACTTGTAGGGTTTTCTTTTTCTTTTCAGCTCCACATTTCCCACCACACTGAATGATGTCCAAGCGAATCAGGGCAATGCCAACCATGAACCTGCATAATGCAGACCCTACTTACTATCCAAACTATTTTTGCACCCTCTCCTTTATTCTAGTAAAACCACACTGATCATGCTTCTCCAAAGGTTAACTTCCTTGGCATTGTGACTTTCTCATGCTATTCTCTCCCTTTGAAATGCACTTTCTTTATATTTCTCCTCACCCTCATCTCTCAGTACCAAATCCTATCTGTCTGTCTCTATCCAGCTCAAAAATCATTTCCTTTTTGATGTTGTTCATAACCACCCTCAGTTTGAATTAATCTCTCTGTCTTCTAAATTTTCAAGTCACTGCTTCTTTATTTCTTTTTAGCTCTATTCACTTTTACCTAGTATTATTAGTTGTGTATATTCCTTCTATTTGTCTGGGATGACCTCTTTGAGACCACACCCAACAGTGGCATTGGTCAAATAAACAAATGAACAAATACATAATCATAGATAAGTAAATGAAAGCAGTTTGGAGGCAAGTTTATAAAAGAATAATCAGTGTAATGCACAAAAGCTACATTTAATTAGGGTACAATCATATGGTATTTTTGTATGGAGCTGTTTCTCAGTTCCCAATTGGTCCATCATCATGGTACACCAGCCATTTTTTGTTTGTTTGTTTGTTTAAGGCGAAGCATCACCATATTTGATTTTTTTTAAACCAAGTTAAAAAAAATACTATGTGGCCATCATTATAATGATTTGTATTCTTAAAAAGAATAAATTCAGTTGGCTTATATTTTAGTTAGCAACTTAATAGAATCACAGTCTGAGGTAGCCTGATGCATTATAAAAGGCCGCATTATAATTTTATTATCACTATTAGCAATCATAGCACCTTTTACAACAAAGCACTTATTAAAATTAACCAATTAATCCTTAGGCAGAGGTTAAATAACTTGCTCAAGCTCCCAGAGAAGTAATAGTACAGTTAGAATTGGACCCCAGAAGTTGTTGATCAAAATATCAACAAACATTGATGCTGTTCTTTGGCAGCAAAATAAGTCTGTTGACAGTATCATTAAAATGATAAATCCAACAGCTGACAAAAGCATAATAAATTTAGGACCTGTTAGATGAGAGTTGGCAAGGTTCAATGGACCTGGTGTTCTGTCAAAATTGTATCTTGCATATACAAAATCTTCTCTCTATAAATGAAGAAATGACAGAATGGTTCATTACAGTGCCTAATTAAAGGTCCATTAGTGGGAAGTAAAACATCAGTTCTTAGTTGTGCTGAGTAAAAACATTTCACAACACTAATGGCAATATAAAATCCGAGGTCTGAAAAGCAAATTAATTTTAACACCAGTGCCCAGGGAGGAGAGACAGCGATAAATAATGGCAAAAGTAAAATTAAGTATTCTTTTAGTCAAACAAATATAACTCCATTTCATGCAGTTCTGGAGCAAGGATTCCTTGTATACATCAACAAAATTATAAGTATGGCATTTTTCATTTAAATCTGGGTGTTCAGTATGAGGTCATCAATATTGGAGGTTTTTTTTTTTTACACCTTTATTGGAGTATAATTGCTTTACAATGGTGTGTTAGCTTCTGCTTTATAACAAAGTGAATCAGTTATACATATACATATGTTCCCATATCTCTTCCCTCTTGCATCTCCCTCCCTCCCACCCTCCCTATCCCACCCCTCTAGGTGGTCACAGTGCACGGAGCTGATCTCCCTGTGCTATGCGGCTGCTTCCCACTAGCTATCTGTTTTACGTTTCGTAGTGTATATATGTCCATGCCACTCTCTCACTTTGTCACAGCTTACCCTTCCCCCTCCCCATATCCTCAAGTCCATTCTCTAGTAGGTCTGTGTCTTTATTCCTGTCTTACCCCTAGGTTCTTCATGACATATTTTTTTAATTAAACAGTAATTATTTTAGGGCAAAAGAGCCAATGAGGACCAATTCAATCTGTGTCTAAGAGCCAGGTATTCAAATCAAATGGCAATCTGTTTGTCATCTCATTGATGTTTTCAAAGTCCTCTAGTGACCTGCTTGAGGAACCATTATAATGTCAATTTGAACTCAGTTTATTAGAAATATACCTGTATGGCTTGCTCCCACTTACTGATTCCAGTAAGTACAGACATTAAGTAGTATCTCAAGTTTATAAAATTTGGAGTATCTGACACTAATCCAAACATGTCATCTATTGTAACTGGTATTAGAGCCATAGTCTATCAAGTAACTTATAAAAGTTATGAACTATAGTTTTGAACCTAACATATTTGAAGACACAATGGGATTATTTTTACCATTTTCCTTCCAGATCAATTTTATTCCATTAGTCAGTTGGTCAGTGAACATATTTTGGAGTTTACAATGAGCCTCTCCCTATGTTAGGCATGGAGGAAACAGTGGCATCAGAGGTATTTCCTGCCCTCAAAGGGCTTACAGTCTAATGTATGATTCTGAAAAGGAAACAAATAGGGCTTCCCTGGTGGCGCAGTGGTTGAGAGTCTGCCTGCCGATGCAGGGGACACGGGTTCGTGCCCCAGTCTGGGAAGATCCCACATGCCGTGGAGCGGCTGGGCCCGTGAGCCATGGCCGCTGAGCCTGTGCATCAGGAGCCTGTGCTCCGCATCAGGAGCCTGTGCTCCGCAGCAGAAGAGGCCACAAGGGGGAAGCTTCCCCCTTCCCCTTTGAAGCATACAATGGACTGAACATTTGCATCGTCCAAACTCATACATTGAAACCACAATCCCAAGTGATTGTATTAGGAGGTTGGGCCCTTGGGGTGATCAGGTCATAAGGATGGAGCCCTCATGAATGGGATTAGTGCCCTTGTAAGAAGAGGCCAGCTTGCTCTCTTTCTGCCATGTGAGGACACAGTGAGAAGTCTGCCATCTGCAACCCAGGAAAGGGCCCTCGCCAGAACCTGACATGGCCACCCTGATCTCAGACTTCTAGCCTCAGAACTGTGAGAAATCAGTGTTTGTTGTTGAGCTGCCTAGTCTGTGATGCTTTGTTACAGTAGCCAAAGCTCAGACATTGCCAGTACATCTCTTTGCTGTTTAATGACAATCATGATTTCATTAAACCCCTTGTGAAGATGTTATTCCCATTTAATGGATGAAGCTCTGAGACTTAAATGGGGAAATGATCTGTCAGATACTACATACTCCATCGGTGTCAAAGCCAATGATAGAATTCAGGTGCCCTGATTCTTTTTTATGCACTAAAATTGTCTTTGAGGTAAAACATGTAATAAGGTGCATAAATCTTTACTGTACAGTGTAAATCTCCATGAATTTTTATGTATGTATGCACTATGTAACCACCACCCAGATCAGGATGTAGCGTATTTCCAACACCTGGTGAGACTCCCTCATTTCCATTTCCCAGACAATACCTTTACCTCCCATGCCCATGATAAACATTATTCTGACCTCACCATAGTTTGGTTTTTTTGCCTGTTTTTGAACTTTATGTAAATGGAATCGTACAGCATGTGTATGAGAGCCATCCATATTGTTGTATGTAGCAGTAGTCCATCCATTTTTTATTGCTATGTAGTTTTCCATTGTATAACAATATTGTAGTTTATTTATCTGTGGTCCTTTGAATAAGACATTTGAGTTATTTTGAGTTTCAACCTGTTGTAAATAAAGTTTTGACTGTTATCACAAAAAAAAGGAAACAAATAATAATTTTAATGACCAGTTTAATGAAACACAAAGACCAGCTCCCAAGAAAGAACACAGAATTCAGCCAACAGAAAAGATTTCTTGAAGGAATTATCACCTAAGCTGAGACCAGAAGAAAGAAAAGCTAACCAGGTAAAGAGACAATGCATTGAGTGGAACAGCATTTGCAAAGGCCCAGGTAGGGAAAGCCTTTTGAAATTTAGTTTTTCTTTTTCTATTTGATTTTCTTAGGGGAGGGCTGGCAAGAGAAATAACACTTACTGAACATACATAATGTGTTGGTCACAGAGATATGTGCTGTTATACATTATTTTATCTGATATATGAATATATGATATTATGACAAATGCTTATACAACCCTATGAGGTTAGTATTATTAGTCCAACTTTATGAATGCCGAAAAATGTGATGAAGTCATTCTCCCTAATGTGCAACATAAGATCCACAGTTTACAGCCTTGCAGGTCTGACTCCACAAGGCTTCTGGTGTATTTTCCTGTCGTTTAATAGCCTTCCCATTCTATTGCATCTTTTTAGACTCACTATGAGAACACTCAAAGCTCAGGCTCAACCTGGTCTTTTCAAGTTTCTACTCCATTGAAGAGAGGTTTTAATAATTATTTTCATCTTGACTTGATTCAGACTATGGCAGGCCCAAGCAGAAGAACCAAAAGACTAATAATGACCAGGAAAATAGAATAGAATCTTTTTAGTTAGGATGAAGGCCAATTAGAACTGACCTTTGAACTCCAAGAAAGGACCATGACTTAAAAGTGAAATTATCAATTAGGAGTAGCAATTGCCTAGAGATTCAAGTATTCAAGATTCTTAGAACATTCACACCTAGAGTATTAAAGTATTTTGGAGCCCTGTCCCCCGATTCTTTTTCTCCTGGTGAGAAGATAAGCATTGCCTTCATTCCGGCCTTCATCATCTCTTGCCTGGATTATTACAACACATTCCCTTATGTACCTTTTCTTGAACCTTGGAAACCTGTCCAGTGTGTCCAGAATGTGCCCCTTTTAATTGATCATACCTCTTTTTCTTCACACATGGTATCCTGAATATCTGCCAAGCCTAATTCCCCAACTTTGTCTTCTTAACTTCCCTTTGCTGTAGGCCGTTCAGCACTTCTCTTTGGCACTTTCACTCTGTATTAATGTCATCATTCATATTCTTGACTCTCTACCCCACTAGAATAGAAATAGGCCATGGTGTTTTGCATATCTTACAAATCTTGGGAGTTAAATCACTGCCTGGTCTTAGTAGATAATGTTAAGTATGTGAGTGAATGTAAACCAAGCAGCAGGATTCTGTTTCCAGCCTGCTAGGCTCAGTTTTTTTCTGTTCTCTGACAAGATCTCACTGAAAAGGCAGGGCCAAAGTTCTGGGCCACCTTTACTTACTAGCTCATTAAGAGCTACACTCCATGAGAAATTTTGTGCCTGTGTTTTAAGTTTGAAAAATATAGTGAAAAAATACAATTATGTTTGAAATAACACGTGTGAAGGAAAATAAAATCTTTTCTCACATGAGCAGGACAGAGAATAGTGAGCTGAAGGTAAGATAATGTAATAACATTAATTTTTTTAACTCTACATATTTTAGAAGAAATTGTCAGTTATAAAAATATTGTTGAAGACAGTTTTGATCCCTTAGTAAAACTAGAATTACTAAAAACAGATTTTTACTATAATGTTGTGCCTTCATTTAAAGGAAATGTAAAAATAATAAGAGAGACAATATCTAGGAAAAATGTGGTAATATAAAAAATAATTTATTGGAAACTGAACTAAATCTAAGAAAATTTATGTCATATGTCAAAGTACATATTCTGATTATTAAAATTAATTTATTCAACTGATATATATTGAACATTTCTGGGTCTCCTTTATTGTTCTAGGCATTAGAGATACATTGGTATAAAAGCTCTTTTGAAGATACTTGCCTACTTAATTTTTGGTGAATAAAAAACCAAATGATATGTCTTTTCAGATTAAAAGCTGTGACTTAAGAGTTATATAGTCAAAAAATGATTAGTTGGAGATCAGAAATGGGTGTTATGCCATACTATTTAGAAGCATACTTATTTTATACAATTATATTTCAAATTCCAACATGTTTATAAAGTTAATTATGAATAATAAACTTTTATTTCTGTGTCATGTACCTTACACCTTTAGTGTAATTATGTTTCAGTAATTAACTTTTAGTAATTACAGTTAATAATTTTGGTAAGTATAACTAAAAAAAATTAAGAATGCTTAATTACTTTTGCTGGCATTATAGCAGCAACTTTCTTGTATGCCAGCTTCATTTGAGTTTGAGACAATTCTAATCTCATAATACTCTTGAAACTGTGCATCACCTGTTACCTTGCCAAGTTTAGATGACTTCTTTTTCTACTTTCATGGCACATTAGCCCTACCAACAGGTATTTGCTCTTCTTTTTCCAACTTAAGGAAGAGTGAATATACAAAGTAATATGAAGGACTACAAAAAACAGCCTTAAAACTGCCTAACTGAAGGTTGAAAATAACCTGCTACACAAATAATGGTTAGTAACTGTCTAAAGAGGCATTTGTATTGAAATAAACTGAACATGCCCAGTGGGAGCCCTCAAAAAAGAAAAAAAAGCAAAGTTTTGCATGAATAGAAACCACCTATTATTGTGATTCTGTTGTACTTGGTGTTAAGTAAACTGAATGGATTCATAATTATCTACATACAGAGTTGGGTATGAGAAGGCCATATAGTACATAAATCGTGCACAGACAGACACACAGATTGAAAAAAAATTTTTACTTGGGGCTTACCTCAAACCAAGCAAACTGTTTCTAGTTAAATGCATCTGCTAACATTATTTTTAAAATAATTATATCAAATGTAAATTTAAGAGTAGTTTTAAAACATCATGCTTTATATCAGATTTGGAATGTCAGCTGACATGTTTTGAAAAAATGTCATGAGTCAGGAATCTTTAAATACTTTAAATATAAGACAATTAAATAAGATTCCTATCTTATAGTTAATATGATAACCTTCATGTTTAAGTATTAAAGATTTCATCACTATAAACTGGTGTTGTTATTCTGTTTCAATCAAAACATAGAACCTCTTTTGGTAATTGGTAATTAATATTCTGCAAGAAAAAGTTTGTACTTATATTGGTTATTGATAAAAATGGCAAATATTAGTATGGCAAACATCACTGGTTCTCATGGTAAGAAAAAAAATATTCTCCAAATTTTAAGCTTAGAGCTTCTGAGTCCCGGAATGCAATAAACCAAAGAAAGGAGGGAACATTTATAATTTATCCTATGAATATGTAACTCATTAAATAAAGAAGAGCATAACTTTGCTTAAATCAAGACAGTACATTCATAATTTTATTTATTTAGTTTCATTCTCATGTATGCAAAAATATAATTTTCATAAAGTTTGATTTTAATAAATGGTTATATACTAAGATCCATTGTTTTCTAACAAATGAAGTAACACTAAAAAGAGCAAAGTAAAATAGAAAGAGGATCCCAGAGATAGCCAATAATTTCTCACAATATAGATGATTAATTATATGAAAATGAAATATTATTAGAAAAGCCCACTTATTGGAGATCGCACTAAAGATTCAGATACATCATAAGTATAGGATACTCTGAAAAATAGAAAGTTACTTGTTCCAGAATAGTATTAGAAAATCAATCCAACATTCAAGTAGCTAAATTTGAATTTTTAGATCTGCATTACCATTTGAAGATCCATGACTAAAACTGTGCTAATAATAACCTAATTTTCAGTTTGATAAAATAATTTGTACTTTATTAGTTTTAAGAACTCAGAAGAAAATCTGTATTGTAATGAACTGAGGGCAAGCTTTCCTTGCAAGTGAATGATATAATCAACATAGTGCTAGAAACAAAAAAATTGATGTGGATATGACCACATAATAAATGGCACCGTGTTTAACTGACTACTTGAAAACTCAGGTCACTTTCATGAATCATTCTAGATCATGAATAACTGGAATTAAGCTAGAATTTTTCTACACCAGATATCAATGCTCCTTAATTTGAAAGGTAGTATAGGCTTCTGATCCTTTTAAGAATCTCCTGTCAAATAAAACAAATACATAAAACAGTTTGCATAAAATTTCAGTGGCTTTCTGGAGCTTCATTGATTACACACTCTAAGTTCACTGGAATCTGTCAAGATGGAATCCAGATTTGAGGATGAAATATTAGGGTTTAGAGGTGATAATAAGGAATTAAAACATTCTTTCAGAATCATTTAAAATTGTACAAAGTAGACAATTGTGGACTAACAAATAATATTCTACAACTTTGGATTTTCATAATTATTTTCATTATCAAAGGGGAAACTCAGTTACATGATTTATAAAAACAATAATTATAATAATTTAACCATCTGCTTCTCAGAGTTGTGAATTTCAAGTTAGGTAATCTTTAAAAAAGTTTCTTTTAAGATTTACAATTAAATGCAAATACTTATATTTTAATAGATATTTTGAGTACCTATCATTTGTAATATATAATTAATGTATAGTCTAATATGTATTTTAGGTAATATATATTCAGGTAATATATAATTTGGATAATACAAAATTAATTTATTAATGTCTTAGCATTCATGTTTATGGACTGAGATTTTTTTAAACATAAATTCTGTAATGATCCATGAATTTAGAATGAAATTCTATATAGAGTTACATAAAGGAAATAGATCAGAGATCAATTTCTATTATTGAAGAAAATAGTCTATTGAATAGGTATACATTTTTTTCTCTAATTTTTTTTAAAGTTTTATTTGTTTGAATTTTATTTTCTTTATACAGCAGGTTCTTATTAGTTATCTATTTTAAACTTATTAGTGTATACATGTCAATCCCAATCTCCCAATTCATCCCACCACCACCCCCACCCACCCAAGGCTTTCCCCCCTTGGTGTCCATACATTTGTTCTCTACATCTGTGTCTCTATCTCTGCCTTGCAAACCAGTTCATCTGTACCATTTTTCTAGATTCCACATATATGTGTTAATATACGATACTTGTTTTTCTTTTTGACTTACTTCAGTCTGTATAACAGCCTCTAAGTCCATCCACGTCTCTACAAATGACCCAATTTCGTTTCTTTTTATGGCTGAGTAATATTCCACTGTATATATGGACCACATCTTTTTTGTCCATTCATCTATCAGTGGGCATTTAGGTTGCTTCCATGACCTGGCTATTGTAAATACTGTTGCGATGAACTTTGGGAAGCATGAGTCTTTTTGAATTATGGTTTTCTCTGGGTATATGCCAAGTAGTGGGTATTGCTGGGTCATATGGTAATTCTACTTTTAGTTTTTTAAGGAACCTCCATATTGTTCTCCATAGTGGCTGTATCAATTTACATTCCCACCAACAGTGCAAGAGGGTTCCCTTTTCTCCACACCCTCTCCAGCATTCGTTGTTTGTAGATCTTCTGATGATGCCCATTCTAACCAGTGTGAGGTGATACCTCACTGTAGTTTTGATTTGCATTTCTCTGATAATTAGTGATGTTGAGCATCCTTTCATGTGTTTGTTGGCCATCTGTATGTCTTCTTTGGAGAAATGTCTATTTAGGTCTTCTGTGCATTTTTTGATTGGGTTGTTTGTTTTTTTAATATTGAGCTGCATGAGCTGTTTATATATTTTGGAGATTAATCCTTTGTCCATTGATTTGTTTGCAAATATTTTCTCCTATTCTGAGGGTTGTCTTTTCCTCTTGTTTACGTTTTCCTTTCCTGTGCAAAAGCTTTTAAGTTTCATTAGGTCCCATTTGTTTATTTTTGTTTTTATTTCCATTTCTCTAGGAGGTGGGTCAAAAAAGATCTTGCTGTGATGTATGTCAAAGAGTGTTCTGCCTATGTTTCCTTTGTCATAGATAAGTTGACCAAAGTGCGTGAGTTTATCTCTGGGCTTTCTATCCTGTTCCATTGATCTGTATTTCTGTCTTTGTGCCAGTACCATATTGTCTTGATTACTGTAGCTGTGTAGTATAGTCTGAAGTCAGGGATTCTGATTCCTCCAGCTCCATTTTTTGTTCTCAAAGTTGCTTTGGCTCTTTGGGGTCTTTTGTGTCTCCATACAAATTTTAAGATTTTTTGTTCTAGTTCTGTAAAAAATGCCATTGGTAATTTGATAGGGATTGCATTGAATCTGTAAATTGCTTTGGGTAGTATAATCATTTTCACAATATTGATTCTTCCAATCCAAGAACATGGTATCTCCCTCCATCTGTTTGTGTCACCTTTGAGGTTTTTCATCAGTGTCTTATAGTTTTCTGAGTACAGCTCTTTTACCTCCTTAGGTTGGCTTATTCCTAGGTATTTTATTCTTTCTGTTGCAGTGGTGAATGGGATTGTTTCCTTAATTTCTCTTTCTGATTTTTCATTGTTAGTGTATAGGAATGCAAGAGGTTTCTGTGCATTAATTTCGTATCCTGCAACTTTACCAAATTTATTGATTAGCTCTAGTAGTTTTCTGGTGGCATCTTTAGGATTCTCTATGTATAGTATCATGTCATCTGCAAAACAGTGACAGTTCTAATTCTTCTTTCCAATTTGTTTTCCTTTTATTTCTTTTTCTTCTCTGACTGCCATGGCTAGGACTTCCAAAACTATGTTGAATAATAGTGGCAAGAGTGGACATCCTTGTCTTATTCCTGATCTTAGAGGAAATGCTTTCAGTTTTTCACCATTGAGAATGAAGCTTGCTGTGGGTTTGTCATATGTGGCCTTTTTTATGTTGAGGTAGGTTCCCTCTATGCCCACTTTCTGGAGGGTTTTTATCATAAATGGGTGTTGAATTTTGTCAAAAGCTTTTTCTGCATCTGTTGAGATGATCATATGGTTTTTATTCTTCAGTTTGTTAATATGGTGTATCACATTGATTGATTTGCATATGCTGAAGAATCCTTGCATCCCTGGGATAAATCCCACTTGACGATGGTGTATGGTCCTTTTAATGTGTTATTGAATTCTGTTTGCTAGTATTTTGTTGAGGATTTTTGCATCTATATTCATCAGTGATATTGGTCTGTAATTTTCTTTTTTCGTAGTATCTTTGTCTGGTTTTGATATCAGGGTGATGGTGGCCTCATAGAATGAGTTTAGGAGTGTTCCTTCCTCTGCAGTTTTTTAGAAGAGTTTGAGAAAGATGGGTGTTAGCTCTTCTGTAACTGTTTGATAGAATTCACCTGTGAAGCCATCTGGTCCTGGACTTCTGTTTGTTGGAGAATTTTTAATCACAGTTTCAATTTCATTACTTGTGATTAGCCTGTTTACATTTTTTATTTCTTCTGGTTCAGTCTTGGAAGGTTATACCTTTCTAAGAATTTGTCCATTTCTTCCAGGTTGTCCATGTTATTGGTGTAGAGTTGCTTGTAGTAGTCTCCTAGGATGCTTTGTATTTCTGCGGTGTCTGTTGTAACTTCTCCTTTTTCATTTCTAATTTTATTGATTTGAGTCCTTTCCCTCTTTTTCCTGGTGAGTCTGGCTAATGGTTTATCAATTTTGTTTTATCTTCTCAAAGAACCGGCTTTCAGTTTTATTGATCTTTGCTATTGTTTTCTTTGTTTCTACTTCATTTATTTCTGCTCTGATCTTTGTGATTTCTTTCCTTCTACTAACTTTGGGTTTTGTTTGTTCTTCTTTCTCTAGTTCCTTTAGGTGTAAGGTTAGATTGTTTATTTGAGATTTTTCTTATTTCTTTAGGTAGGATTGTATTGCTATAAACTTCCCTCTTAGAACGGTGTTTGCTACATCCCATAGATTTTGGATTGTTGTGTTTTTGTTGTCATTTGTATCTATGTATTTTTTTATTTCCTCATTGATTTCTTCAGTGATCTCTTGGTTATTTAGTAACGTATGGTTTAGCCTCCATGTGTTTGTGTTTTTTATGTTTTATTCCCTATAATTCATTTCTAATCTCATAGCGTTGTGGTCACAAAAGATGCTTGATATGATTTCAATTTTCTTAAATTTACTGAGGCTTGATTTGTGACCCAAGATGTGATCTGTCCTGGAGAATGTTCTGTGTGCACTTGAGAAGAAAGTGTAATCTGCTGTTTTTGGATGGAATGTCCTATAAATATCAATTAAATCTATCTGGTCTATTGTGTCATTTAAAGTATGCATTTCCTTATTAATATTCTGTCTGGATGATCTGTCCATTGGTGTCAGTGTGGTGTTTAAAGTCCCTCACTTTTATTGTGTTACTGTTGATTTCCTCTTTTATAGCTGTTAGCATTTGCCTTATGTATTGCAGTGCTCCTATGTTGGGTGAAAATATATTTATAATTGTTATATCATCTTCTTGGATTCATCCCTTGATCATTACGTAGTGCCCTTCCTTGTCTCTTGTAACATTCTTTATTTTAAATTCTATTTTATCTGATATGAGTATTGCTACTCCAGCTTTCTTTTGATTTCCATTTGCATGGAATATCTTTTTCCATCCCCTCACTTTTAGTCTGTATGTGTCCCTAGGTCTGAAGTGAGTCTCTTGTAGACAGTATTTATATGGGTCTTGTTTTTGTGTCCATTCAGCGAGCCTGTGTCTTTTGGCTGGAGCATTTAATCCGTTCACATTTAAGGTGATTATTGATATGTATGTTCATATTACCATTATCTTAAGTGTTGTGTGTTTGTTTTGTAGGTCCTTTTCTTCTCTTGTGTTTCAAACTTGGAGAAGTTCCTTTAGCATTTGTTGTAGAGCTGGTCTGGTGGTGCTGAATTCTCTTAGTTTTGCTTGTCTATAAAGCTTTTGATTTCTTCCCCAAATCTGAATTCGATTCTTGCCAGATAAAGTAATAATGGTAGTAGTTTTTTCCCTTTCATCACTTTAAGTATATCATGCCACTCCCTTCTGGCTTGTAGAGTTTCTGCTGGGAAATCAGCTGTTAACCTTCTGGAAGTTCCCTTGTATGTTATTTGTCGTTTTTCCCTTGTTGCTTTTAATAATTTGTGTTTGTTTTTAATTTTTGTCAAATTTGATTACTATGTATCTCAGCATGTTCTTCCTTGTTTTTATCCTGCCTGGTACTCTCTATGCTTCCTGGATTTGGTTGTCTCTTTCCTTTCCCATGTTAGGGAAGTTTCCAACTATTTTCTTCTCAATTTTTTTCTCGGGTCCTTTCTCTCTCTCTTCTCCTTCTGGGACCCATATAATGCGAATGTTGGTGCGTTTAATGTTGTCCCAGTGCTCTCTTAGTCTGTCTTCATTTCTTTTCATTCTCTTTTCTTTGTTCTGTTTTGCAGCAGTGAATTCCACCATTCTGTCTTCCAGGTCACTTATCCATTCTTCTGCCTCAGTTATTCTGCTATTGATTCCTTTTCGTATATTTTTCATTTCAGTTATTTTATTGCTCATCTCTGTTTGTTTGGTCTTTAATTCTTTTAGGTCTTTGTTAAACATTTCTTGCATCTTCTGATCTTTGCCTCCATTCTTTTTCCAAGGTCCTGGATCATCTTCACTCTCATTATTCTGAATTATTTTTCTGGAAGTTTGCCTATCTCCACTTCATTTAGTCATTTTTCTGGGTTTTCTTCTTGTTTCTTCGTCCGGTACATAGTCCTCTGCCTTTTCATTTTCTCTCTCTTTCTGTGAATGTGGTTTTCGTTCCACAGGCTTCAGGATTGTGGTCCTTCTTGCTTCTGCTGTTTGCCCTCTGGTGGATGAGGCTATCTAAGAGGTTTGTGCAAGCTTCCTGATGGGAGGGACTGGTGGTGGGTAGAGCTGGGTGTTATTCTGGTGGGTAGAGCTCAGTAAAACTTTTAATCTGCTTGTCTCCTAATGGGTGGGGCTGGGTTGGTTGTTTGGCATGAGACAACCCATCACTGGAGCCTTCCTGGCTCCTTGGTGGGACCAATGGTGGACTCCAGGAGGGCTCACGCCAAGGAGCACTTCACAGAATTTCTGCTGTCAGTGTCCTTGTCCCAATGGTAATCCACAGCCACCCCCCGCCTCTGCAGGAGACCCTCCAACACTAGCAGGTAGGTCTGGTTCAGTCTCCTATGGGGTCACTGCTCCTTCTCCTGCATCCCAATGTGCACACTACTTTGTGTTTGCCCTCCAAGAGTGGAGTCTCTGCCTCCCCCACTCCTGTCAAAATCCTACAATCAAATCCCTCTAGCCTTCAAAGTCTGTTTCTCTGGGAATTCCTTCTCCCATTGCTGGACCCCCAGGTTAGGAAGCCTGACGTGGGGCTCAGAACCTTCACTCCAGTGGGTGGAGTTCTGTGGTATAAGTGTTCTCCAGTTTGTGAGTCACCCACCCAGTGGTTATGGGATTTGATTTAATTGTGATTGTGCCCTTCCTACCATCTCATTGTGGCTTCTCCTTTTCTTTGGATGTGGGGTATCCTTTTTGGTGAATTCCAGTGTCTTCCTGTTGGTATTTTTTCAACAGTCAGTTTTGATTCCAGTGCTCTCACAAGAGGGAGTGAGAGCACATCCTTCTACTCTGCCATCTTGAACTAGTCTCCTAGGTTTACTTTCATACATAGGTTAGGCTATGACTACAAAATGAAACCTATTGGAAGCTGAAAAGTTTAGTCTACGTCTATGGAATGCCCATTTCTGGGAAAATGGTAGGTCACATCTTTCATTCACCTGGTGGTCTGGAGTATCTGGTAGTTGTTTCATTGATCCAGCAGCTGAATGTCTATTTTATGTAGGCACTAGCTATCCAAGAGCCCTTTTTCTGAGACTGGATGACATCTATCTTTGCTTCTCATCTGAATTTCCTCTTTCATCTCCCACCTTCCTCTCCCCAACTGTAACACACATACATATCTTGGCAAACTTCAGTTTCCGGAGTAAGTAAAATTAACCTTGATTGATCTCATATTTACATAAATTTGTAACTGCCTTTGGAGTTTTAAAACTAAAAAATCTACAGTATGACGCTTGTTCTCTGCCTTCTGAAGTGCCCTGCTTTCCAAGGGGCAGTGCTCATTCATTAATTCAACAAATATAAATAGTGCATCTAATGTGTGACAGCCACTGAGGCTTGAGAATTAGTCATGAATAAAACAGAAAACTGCTCTCATGGTACACTTTAGTATTTATAAAAAATATGCAAACAAACATATTAAGTGTCTGGTGGTGAGAAATGAGATGATGAAAAATAAAGCAGGGTAAATTAAGAACCTAATACAGTCTGAATGAAGAAAAGAGTCAGGGGGCTATAAAAACTAAAACACATTAGTTACTATATCAGAAGTGTATTGCTACAGTATCTTTTTGTAAGCTAGGTATGTAAAAGAGTAATGAGTTAATCTCATCGCCTTAAGGTTGAAACAATTTACAAGAATGTCTTCAAAGAACAATAATCTTTATAAATCAAAAGTATACTGGATTAAATTGTTTATTGGTTAATTGCAGTAATTCAATGCCTAGTTCTTACCATGTTAAAGTGTAATACTACTAATTAAAGTGATTTTCTATAACCTTCGAATTACTATGAAAGTAAAGTAGAAAGCTGATTTTTATATATGAATAATCTGTTTTATGCCTACACATCTAACCTAAAGGAAACTTGCACATTTGACCAGGGGATATCTTTTATAATTTGCTACATATTACTCTGTCAGGTGACCTTTTCAAGATGACTTTCTCAATATTTTAGGGAACTCTCATTAAATAGTAATCACTTATCACACCAGTGTAAAAACCCCTCTCTATATATCTGTATAGATATTGATATATGGATATAAAGAAACATATATTATGTATTTTGCAAGGTAACATATTGAAGGAAAAGTAGGAGGAAGTTACATCTAATTATATCAGAAATCATTACTTTAACATTTAGTTTTGAAGTGAGTAGCTTGGAAGAAAGAAAGAATGAAAAGTTGGAATGGAGAAGAGATAGAGAAAGAAGGAGAAAAAATATGTATATAGGAACTGCATGGGTTTGTCTACGATGGCCATGTCTTCTCCCAGTATGAGGTAAGACATTCCCTGCCCTCTCGTTAGGCTACAACATGATGACAATAACTTTCTTAATGATACTCCCATCTGAGATGATCTTTTCCATGATCGATTGCAAGCATTGTTCACCTCTCATTTCTCCATGAAATTCTTTCTAGTTTTCTACAAATGAGTTATTAATTAATTTGTGCTCTGAATTGTCTTAAAGAAATAGTTCTTAACTAAAATATTTTATTGATCTTAATTTTTTTCAGTTGTGTTAGCCCTGAGGTTCTATCAAATTATAGGCACCCTGAGGGTAAGGGCAATATTAACACTATAGATACTATTAACATAGTAGATGTTAATAAATTTTATTAGGCTGAAATGAATTGAACTTTAGTACCATTCAATGTCCTGATAAAGAAATTAGGGCCTAAACATGGTAAATGCTTTGTTTATGGTGAGAGAGTTACTACATATATGTGTGTGCTTCATTCTTATTCTGCGTTTAAGCCATCATATGCTTATTCACTTGTATGGTTTTAAGTTAGCCTCATCTGGTAATTGTATTTAGCTGTCATCTGCAAGTGAACTTGCTTTCAAGTCTCAAATGACTCTCTACCACTTTATACTTACTTGCTAAAAGCTTTTATAGCTGGATTGCTTTAAAAATAGAGGAATACTCAACCCAGAACATCCTTTATAAACAAAAGTTATGTAGGTTTCTCTGATATTTGAAAAAAACATTGCCATGATAGTTTTATGAGTTAATTTTGACTATTGCTAAAATTACTGATGCCATCATTGTTAATACACATTTTGAAACAGCAGCCTGTTGAGAATTTAAATGCTGGTACTTTTAAAATCCCACCCCATATGTCTCACTCAAATGAAAATTTTATTAAATTGGCTTTCTGAATCTTACATTTTCCTTTTACCTGGATACTCCAAGATGGCAGTGTTTGCTCAGAATAGATCTCACTCTAAATTTTTGCAGTTTTCTCTATAAAATGTTTGGGATATATTTCAATTTTTAGTAATAAATTAGAAAATGCTAATTTTCTTAAACATGCTTTTCTGATGAAAATTTATCAGCTCTAATCAGAGTTTTGCACACATTTTTCCCTAGTGAGTATTTAATTGGCATACCTGGATTCAGTGTTTGCCTACTTTATTAAACTCAGTTCTGAAAACAGAAGTTATATTTAGGACTATGCAATAAGTTTAATTATTAAAATATCTTAGGCTGTGTGAAACATTGGAGGAATGTGAAAAAGAATACATTCTAATATTTCTTAAATTTGTTTTTATTTTTTAATATAATCCTTTAAAGACAGCAATCATAAAATTCTAAGCAAATTATACAAGTTACTTTATCTCTTTGCCTCCTAAACCATGATAAATGAAAAACTGACTCCAGAGAAGAAAGGCTGCCATCACTTTTGTTAACATTTTTAAGAATCTAAAAGCTTTTCCAGAAAACCTTCTAAATGTTTTCATCTTAAATGATGTGTCAGCAAATGGTGGCACTCAGGAATGTCGTACTTTGAGATTTCTTGGCTGTTATTTTGGTTTCCTATTTGTCCAGAGTGACTCAGAGCTGATCCTACCTGATATTGAATATATCATATGTGTGGTTATGTGTTCCCTTCAAGTAAGAGAGTCCAGTGCTGTAAGCCAATTACTAGTGGCTAGAGAGGCCAATGTTCAACTTGGGTTGGGATGGAATGCTGAGAATGGCACATGAAAAATGAATGTTTCGATGAGATATAGGAGCACAGATTGAGTTCCTGAGCTCTGATTTTGCTGGTCTGTATGGCATCAGGCAAGCTCTTCTGGGTCTGTTGCTCTTGCTACTGCAAGGTCCATTAGCATTCTGACTGGTGGTTAAACCTTCAGATATCTATATAGATGGAGGCCCATTCAATTTTAGACACACATAAGGAAAAAAGAACACCAAAGTATTCCAAATTACTTTCTGGATTTTTTTTTTTCTTGAGTGTGAGTAATTGAATAATAAAAATAAGAGTTTATTCTCTAGAGTTTGATTTATTGGGGTTTGAATTTCAGTCTTCTCACTTTTTCTTGTGTCGTCATCGGCAAGTTGCATGACCTCTCTGTGCCTCAGAGTAATCACCTATAAAATGAGGGTAATACCATGTAATGCTGAGACTAAAGCCAACACATGTGCCTGGCATGTAGAAGACAGCTAAAAACAAGTGTTTATTATCATCATAATCATCATTTCCATCATTTTACTCAAAACAGGCTCTCATTGGCCTTTTTGGTATTAAGGATATTGTTGAGGATGGATGGGTGAGCAGGGAATCATGACATAATCTCAGGTGTGTTTAGTAATACTGACTCTGTTCAAAGATGACAAAAGGGCATCTTGGAGAAGTTAGTCAAGTAATTCAGATGAGGTCACATTGTTAGTCAGAGGAAGGGCTGAATTAAACCTCCAAGTCCCTCATATTCTGGCCAATGATTTTGTTTTTTCTTTCTTTTTATTATGTCACCCTAGTATAAGTATTCATCAAAAGTTTATAAAACACCATGTTGGCTCTTCTGGAAATTCTTCTGCCTTTTATACATATGTGGAAGCAGCTATAAACATCCCGGCAGGGAGAACATTAGCAAAATTCATAGAACCTACTACTCCTGAGACAAATAACAGTGAAGGTGGAGTATGAATTGCACTGAAATTGGAGCTCAGTTATAGAATGCCTGGGGGTATGTGCTGTGGGTTTACCTAGTCTTTGTGAAAGTAATACCATCCTACTTTTAATTTATTGGTGTGTTTGTGTGTGTGTGTGTGTGTGTGTGTGTGTGTGTGTGGTCCTAAATTATCAAATGCTTATTTAAATTAGGAATCTTAAAGCCAATTCACGTAGCATTTTTTTATTTTTTATTTTTTTTCACATTTTTTTAAAGGCCAGGTCAAAATTCAGTGAAATAGGACAATTGATGTACATACATGTGATTGCATAATTTAGTCTCCCCTGTATAACCACTCTGTATTACCAATTAAGTACTCTCCAGGTTACTCATTATTCTTACTGTCTTCAGCTCCTGTTTAGTTAGTATATTTTGGTTTGGTTTTCTTCTCTTTAAATAAATTCCACACTTCACTAACTATTACAATGTGAATAGCCCAGTTGCAAATATGAGTTAATAGCTAAATGGTCTTGGCAATTACTTTTCAATAGAAAGAAATATTTGGGAAAGAAGTTAAATGCAGCTAGAGATTTTATGGGCATCTGGCTCCCGATGAATATTCATAAACCTGAATATATACCCATACATGTACATATTTTTATGTGGTCTATTAAGATACTGTAAAAAATATTAAAGGAAGAAGTATCTCCTTGTATTTCTCGTTACTTAAAAAGAAAATAGAAAGAGAGAAAGAGAAAAAGAGACAGTGCAATAATGATCTGCCTTGAAAATTACTCCGTTTCTGTTGCAGAAAATAGCCATTCACTTATTCTCCAGTTACTAGCTACTTAATTACCATGTGAATACTCTGTAATTATATATCCATCATTGTCCTTTAGATTACATGATTGTGTTTGGTGCTGCTATGCAGTTCTTAGTGTAATTACCCTACACAGGTTATAACAATTTTTATATTGCGAATATAAAATGTTATTATATAATTTCATGGTAATCTCTGCTTTCTTAGCACAAATTAATTGCATTTCATTATTGCTCCTTCTTACCATATACAGAAATCTCAATTATTATGCCATTCAGGTCAGTAAAATGCTCAAAACTTATGAGCTAGAATGTTCCAAAGGAAGGAAGATTTTGTTGGTAGTAATATATGTAGGCTCTTGCCACAGTGGACATTATTCAGATCAGTTTTAATTGCTTTTTTCTTCTTGTTTTAACCTTTTAATTGGCTTATCAGCTCTCTAGAGCTGGTGTCCTGTCTTGTATTTCTGAACTCTTCTCACAGCTCCCAGTATACAATTAGACACATGCATGTCCTCAGCAAATAATTACACATCCACTACTTCCATTTTATCATCATGGTGTTTAAAATTAGATCAACTATATTGTTCCACCTCCTTTTCTTTCCATAAATTCCAGACTGTTGCTGTTGAACACTTACTGGCCAATCTGACTAGCCTCTCTTATCTTCAGCCTTCAATCTTCAATTCCTTCCCTATTTCATCCTCTCTACCAAAATGTCTCATCACCTGTATTTTCTTCTAACTTTTCTTCTTTTAGTCTACCGCATTTTTTTTAACTTTCTCTCAGTTCCAATAATTATTAAGCTAAGTTTAAAATTTGAGGGGAAAAAGATGATTGTGTTGGGGAAAGTGCATGTATGTGTGTGTCTGTGTGTCAGAAAATGGAAGATGATCCCTCTGTGGTACACCTTGGTGTTAACCAACCACCAACATTCCTAACTCTTTTATTCTTTGGGAGGAATTAAGTTTTTTATTTAGATTTGTCTACTGCTTCATAATCGGTAACGTTTCATTTAGTCAAAACTGAAATATGAAAAAAAGCAGAAGGTTATGAAACTTCTGCAAAGGTAATTTCACATAAATAATTGATAGAGTGATAAATGAGTCATTAATAAAAATACCAATAGATTTTAGTTAAGAACATGCATATCTATCTTATAGAAAGATTACTTTCAAAATGGTTTTAAAGCATTTTTTGATGCTTAAAGTGGTAAGCTGTGTAGGATAACTATTTTCAGTGCTCTAGGATAAAAAAATTGTTCTTCCAGTTATGGTTAGACTTCTGTCTGTTTCTGAGCTTATCAAGAAAGACTCCTTAGAACCAAAGTGAATAATTGCATACCATAGGAGCCTTCTCGTATAATATTCTTCTTCATACTTTGCTAAATTTCTGCTGAATTGGGAAGTGCTAATGAAGTATTCCTTTTATTAAATAAATAACTGAAGAGATAGTTAGAATTTAAATATGAGTATGTAGTAATTATTTGAGAGTGTATAGAGAGGAGACACTGATAAAAATACAGCATATATTTATACAAATTTTACATAGATGCTTGTAATTCAAAATGGATTATAGCTGAAAAGAGAATGAGAGAGAAATAAGGTAGCATTCCTACGACTTACTATACATTCCTGTCATGATATTGAGACAATTGCAGAGAACATGAACTCTGGTTGAGTCAATCAATTCGCAAATAGTACCATCAGGTGTTTCAAACTTTTTCCTGGACTTGCATATAGTATGTGATATGATTAAACTTGAAATATCAGAGAGCTTTTGAAGGAGTTATTTCGATTTACAAATATCCAGTGATTATGTGATAGATTAAATACGAGATGCTGAAGTCCCCTATCAAGTAAGATCTACCTTCTCCTGTGTTCAGAAATCTTGGAGTTGGAATTGAATAAATAGGGAAGACTTTAAGAGGAGAAAGAAAGAAGGAAAGAGAGAAAGAGGGAGGGAGAGAGGGAGGGAATATATATTAAAAGTGTTGGGCCCAAGAATCCTAACAGTGATGCAGAAAACAATCCAGCCAGACATATAATTCAGCATCCTCTACATGTTCCACATCTTAAGCCTAACAGTGGGAGATAGTCAGAAATTTTTCATAGATAGGCATTGGGAAGCCACTCTGACAGGGCTGGAGTATAGTGAGCAGCTCTCTGTCCCTAAGCTTCAATTTAGCATAAAGTGCTAAACATGTAAACTGGGAAAAATGAAATGTCTTCCATTTGAATATCTGTAGAGAAAGTGTTCTGAGGCTAAAATTATTTCAGGCTATTTTAGAGGGAAAATATGGCATGGCTTAACAGCATGCAATTTAGAATTATTTATTAAACTGTATATTCTAACATCTGTTTACTTCACAATTTTATATTAGCAAACATTTCTTTACATTCTTTAGGTTCCATTTTTAGGCCATGAGACCAGTCAATTGCAATTGAATAATGTGCATTTGACATGCTTCAAAAAATATTAAAAGCATTAAAGGGTGGAGGATTTCCTTTTTTAAAAAACATCTTTATTGAAGCATAATTGCTTTACAATGGTGTGTTAGTTTCTGCTTTATAACAAAGTGAATCAGCTATACATATACATATATCCCTATATCTCCTCCCTCTTGTGTCTCCCTCCGACCCTCCCTATCCCATCCCTCTAGGTGGTCACAAAGCACCGAGCTGATCTCCCTATGCTTTGCGGCTGCTTCCCACTAGCTATCTATTTTACGTTTGGTAGTGTATATATATGTGTCCATGCCTCTCTCTCACTTTGTCCCAGCTTACTCTTCCCCCGTCTCGTGTCAAGTCCAATCTCTACGTCTGCATCTTTATTCCTGTCCTGCCCCTAGGTTCTGCAGAACCTTTTTTTTTTTTTTAGATTCCATATATATGTATTAGCATACAGTATTTGTTTTTCTCCTTCTGACTTACTTCACTCTGTATGACAGACTCTAGGTTCACTACAAATAACTCAATTTCGTTTCTTTTTATGGCTGAGTAATATTCCATTGTATATATGTGCCACATCTTCTTTATCCATTCATCTGTCAATGGACACTTAGTTGCTTCCATGTCCTGGCTATTGTAAATAGAGCTGTAATGAACATTGTTGTACCTGACTCTTTTTGAATTATGGTTTTCTCAGGGTATATGCCCAGGAATGGGATTGCTGGGTCATATGGTAGTTCTATTTTCATTTTTTTAAGGAACTTCCATACTGTTCTCCATAGTGGCTGTATCAATTTACATTCCCACCAACAATGCAAGAGGGTTCTCTTTTCTTCACACCCTCTCCAGCATTTATTATTTGTAGATTTTTTTTATGATGGCCATTCTGACTAGTGTGAGGTGATACCTCATTGTAGTTTTGATTTGCATTTCTCTAATGATTAGTGATATTGAGCATCCTTTCATATGTTTGTTGGCAATCTGTATTTGCAGATGACATGATACTATACATAGAGAAACCTAAAGATGCTACCAGAAAACTACTACAGCTAATCAATGAATTTGGTAAAGTAGCAGGATACAAAATCAATGCACAGAAATCTCTTGCATTCTTATACACTAATGATGAAAAATCTGAAAGAGAAATTAAGGAAACACTCCCATTTACCATTGCAACAAAAAGAATAAAATACCTAGGAATAAACCTACCTAAGGAGAAAAAACCTGTATGCAGAAAACTGTAAGACACTGATGAAAGAAATTAAAGATGATACAAACAGATGGAGAGATATACCATGTTCTTGGATTGGAAGAATCAACACAGTGAAAATGACTATACTACCCAAAGCAATCTACAGATTCAATGCAATCCCTATCAAACTACCAATGGCATTTTTCACAGAACTAGAACAAAAAATTTCACAATTTGTATGGAAACACAAAGACCCCAAATAGCCAAAGCAATCTTGAGAAAGAAAAATGGAGCTGGAGGAATCAGGCTCCCAGACTTCAGACTATACTACAAAGCTACAGTAATCAAGACAGTATGGTACTGGCACAAAAACAGAAAGATAGATTAATGGAACAGGATAGAAAGCCCAGAGATAAACCCATGCACATATGGTCACCTTATTTTTGATAAAGGAGGCAAGAATGTACAGTGGGGAAAAGACAGCCTCTTCAATAAGTGGTGCAGGTACATGTAAAAGAATGAAATTAGAACACTCCCTAACCCCATACACAAAAATAAGCTCAAAATGGATTAAGGACCTAAATGTAAGGCCAGACACTATCAAACTCTTAGAGGAAAACATAGGCAGAACAGTCTTTGACATACATCACATCAAGATCCTTTTTGACACATCTCCCAGAGAAATGGAAATTGAAACAAAAATAAACAAATGGGACCTAATGAAACTTAAAAGTTTTCGCACAGCAAAGGAAACCATAAACAAGATGAAAAGACAACCCTCAGAATTGGAGAAAATATTTGCAAATGAAGCAACTGACAAAGGATTAATCTCCAAAATTTACAAGCAGCTCATGCAGCTCAGTATCAAAGCAAACAACCCAATCCATAAGTGGACAGAAGACCTAAATAGACATTTCTCCAGAGAATTTCCTTTTAAGCATAAAAAGTGGACCATGAATTCCTTTAAAAAATATCGTGTGTAAAGAGAAAAGCTATTAGCCTGTTTAGCAAATTAAGCAGAATTTATAAAATATTCTCATTGTAGCTTATATGCCATTACATTAAAAAATCTTTCTATGGAAAAATAATATACATAGAAATGTTTAAAATCACAGGTATTCAGTTCAATAATTTATCCCCAGCTGTACATACTAGTGTAAACCAACATTCAGGTCAGGAATAAACATTATCATTACCTCAGATGCCCCCTGGTGTTCTTCATCACTATCCCTTTCCTCCTCCTCAAAAATAACTCTTTTTTTTTTTTTTGCGGTACATGGGCCTCTCACTGTTGTGGCCTCTCCCGTTGCAGAGCACAGGCTCCGGATGTACAGGCTCAGTGGCCGTGGCTCACGGGCCCAGCTGCTCTGCAGCATGTGAGATCTTCCCAGACCGGGGCACGAACCTGTGTCCCCTGCATCGGCAGGCGGCCTCCCAACCACTGCACCACCAGGGAATCCCCTCAAAAATAACTCATTTTTGACTCTTAAAACCACAGATTAGTTCTGCCTTTTGAAGTTATATAAATAAAAATAGTATATATATTTTTCTGTCCAGCATTTTCCTCTCAATATTATTTTTGTGAGTTTCATCCATGTCATTGTGTATAACTGTAATGTCTTCATTTTTCATTTATCTCTTTACATATAAATATATATATGAACTACAGTTTATCCATTCTTCTTACAACGGACATTTAGATTATTTTCTGTTTTCGGCTACTTCAAAAAATATTGCTGTGCATATTATGTACATGTTTGTGTGCACATGTACATGCTTTTTTCTGGGATATACAGTATATTAAGAGTAAAAATCTAGGTCATAAAGTGTGGGTATCTTCAAATTTAGTATATACTGTCAATTGTTTCCCAAATTGGTTGAACCAGTTTATATTCCCACTACTAGTGTACGAGAGTTTCTGCTATTTGTTGTCAATTTGGTATGTGTGCAATGGTATTTCTTTGAGCTATTAATTTGTATTTCCTTGATTACTAATGAGTTGTATATATTCTCACATCTTTATAATCTTAGTCTAAAACAGATTTAATTTATGCACCAAAACTAGTTATAATTAGTAAATTGTAGGTAAGTTTTTAACTTTGACCTTTAGCACCCTAGATAAGTGCAAACTGTTCCTTTCTACAGTATGGTGTAGGGCAATCATCACCCCTCAGAATGTTAACCCAGTTTTTTCGAGTTTCTTAGGTCTTCTCAGTGATGTGATTATAAAAAAAGTGGTTCAAAATTTTAGGTTAAAAATTACATTTTAATTAGGGCTCACAAATTAGTCAAGAAATAAGCTTGACATAATTTACGATTATGAGACAATGTAGTCCCTTTGCTAATCAGTAAATTGTTTTCCGATTTCTTACATTCCCTCATTCCCAAATTCTATTTACTCAACCGGTCCCACAGGAATCACCTGGGCCTCGTTTATGATCTATAAATTGGAATCCAGGGGTGGTGGTGGATGAAAGGGAAAGGCACTGGAATTTTTATTTGCAAATAAGTTACCTACATGATTCTGATGAATTATCCACTGTGGAAAAACCTCATAATATGAAGATCTTGGACAGATACAACAGCTGACTTCTATGTCCCATCAGAAAAATGAACCAGGACCAAAGAATGAAATTTAAAGCAATTAGAGACAATCTTAAAAGAGCTCTCTGTCAATAAGTGGTATGTAGCAACCTGACGAAGGAAAATTTTTCTTTAGAGATTTCTGCATAGGAGATGGTACTAGATGATTATGTAGGCTGCTGCTAATACATTCTTCATAAATAAAAACAGAAGCTGTGCTGTGTAAACTCTACCTGCCAAGCCTAGAACAACTACAGATAGACATCATAATGGACAGATACTAACACTGACTTAATTTTTAGATCTCCACGTCTCTCACCTTTCGAAAGTGCTGCTTCCCTTACATACAGCCAAGACCCTTAGTAATAAGCTTCAGCATGGAATTGCAACGAGGGCACTTGGCGTAAAGCAACAGCAAGCAGAAGAATGCTTGAAGTAAATTTCCATAAATATGAAGCAAGCCTGTCAGTAAATTTAATTTCTGTCTGATTTAATAAACAGCTAGATAGATACACAAACTTGACAATTATAAATTATGTTTTAATTTTTCTCCCTACCATAACTGTCTTATCACAGGTTAAAGTTTATAAATTGTGATTTTTATCTCAGCTAATCTCATTTAACATTGCTTCATGGTTAGATAGCTAAAATGAAATTGCACCTCCAAACACAAAGTCTGGGATCAATTTGACCAGTTCTTCTGCTTACGATTATTTGTACTATAAATTTCAATATTTTGAATATGGTAAATTTGAATACATTGATATGTCAACAGACATATAAACTTGTTTTTCAAAAGACAGGCAGAATATCTAATTGCAAAGTCAATGTGGTTCTTATATTATTAAATGGTCTTTGTTTTATTACTGACGTTCAAGAGGTATAGAAATATTCGAGCAAGACTTCCTTGGTGGTTGAGAAAATTGTCTGTAGCGCTCAGTAGGAAACATCTTCCAAAGTAAAGGGCTCAGCTACAGGGAGGTTTTCCCTCTGACTGATGGGGAGGTTAGGTTCTCACCTAGGAGGGGGCAATAGTCTAGACTTCTGTTACCACTTTCTACCCATGATGGATCAGTTAGTCTTCCAGTCTACCTTTCTATTAGGGTTCCATGAGAGGCACACCTCCTGTCTGCTTACCTGCCCAGGTGTTTGGAAATACTGGGCCTGTTCTGGCTCATAGAGGGAGGCTTCTTTCCACCACACCAAAAGCTAGTGAAGAGGTAGGATTCCCCTGCTCACCACTCACTACCCTGTTCTCTGGATGAAAAGAGTTGCGAAGAGGGACAAAGATAAATGACATCTAAAGAAATCTTGAGCATTTCTGTTCATTTCAGAATAACATTAATATTGCTCATTAGAAGGAAAACTGAGGAAACTTGTGAACTTAAACTTTAAAACTCAGAACCAAAAGAGTTTGTCACTTAGTATTATATCAGTACAACCCATCTCCTCTTAGAAAGATGAAATGATGCCTAACTCGGGCAAAAAGAGGAACCAATGGCATTATTAAAGAATTCTGGTTACATCCAGTTACACGCTGCTTTTTGTAAATTAATCTACCTATTCTCTGACCATTTTAAAATATTAAGTGAAAGGTAACATTTATTGTGACTCAAGAAATATATCTTGAAATATTTCAAGAAATTTCATTTCTATGTTGTGCATTCTTTCTAGATGTGTGTCATCACTACTGTGTGAATTCTGAATCCTGTACCATTGGGGATGACGGAAGTGTGGAATGTGTCTGTCCAACACGCTACGAAGGACCAAAATGCGAGGTTGACAAATGTATAAGGTGCCATGGGGGACATTGCATTATAAATAAAGACAGTGAAGATATATCTTGCAAGTAAGTAGACAGCTAGCTTACTTTATAAAAACATTTGAACCCAAAAGGACATAGCAATCCAGAAATAAACAGTGGAAACAATGTAAATTATTTTTATTCTAAAATTCAGTATGGCAACCATTCCATTCTCTCTCTCTCTCTCTTTTTTTCTTTTTTGGCTAGAGATAGAGTTCAATTAATTTTGATTAAACCAAAACTTATTAAAAACCTATTATGTACATCTGGGTAATATGAACATTTATCGTGTAATGACATGGTCAGGTCATTGCCTATATAGAATATTCCTAATAGCAAGCAAGTAAAAGTGAAATGCAACATACCTTCAGAAAGCTATGTGTAATACTTCTAAATTAGAATAGCTCAGGCTTTTACTTGTTTCATCATTATTATCAACAATGAGTGTTTGCCTTTCTGATTTTACAAAATGATCCTTTGGGGAAGAAGCAAAAGACCTATCTAATGGAAATAAAATTTAATCTTTTTATCTGACTTTGAAAATTATTGTACAAAATAAGTAGAAGGAATAATGTTTCCTAGGAAGCAACTACAACAAAAATGTCCAAGTTAGATTTTGATTACATTGCCTTTTGCTCTTTGGCTTTGAGATCAAGTGAATGGAAAGCAGAACTTTGCAGGTAAAGAGTAATGCCAACATGCTAGTAATGTTTCTAGCATGAAACAAATTTATGCCACTGGGGTTAGAGATCAATTCTCACTCTGAACTTCTTTTAACAGGCTTTTCAAAAAAAGGGCTTATAAAGGACTGGACTCTATCACTTGCCCTAGGAGTATAATAAACGAGCATATGCTATAGGAAAGCACGCCTTAAAGGCTTCATGTCACAGCTTCCACCAAGACAGCTCTGCAAGGGTGCCAGCCCTGAGTTATGTTGCTCTGCCAAACAAGGCCCCATAAAATTTTATTACAGACAGCATCAACATTTTTTTCTTTTTTATTTACTCTCATTTTAGAATTACTCCATGTATGATTTGTGTTATCGCTATAAATGACATTTACTCAAACCCTCAAATTGTGTCCTTTGAAAGTATATTATTTTTTAACTAAAGTAATTTAAAACATGACTAATTATAATATATGCCTTTGATAAGTACATAAAAGCAAAATGCACTTTCATATAAACTACCAAAATCATGTTTGCTCATTAAGCTCATTGGTTTTTTGTGATGAAACTTTAGCATGACAGAACTTGATTTTAATTACTGAGCATACATCTTTCTTTATGTCCAGTGTACCATGTCAGGAATGCACTGTAGAATCTTCTTCACAGCCCCATCCCAGTCACACAGGGAATCATGGACCATCGTATAAGAAAGGCTATGAGCCATAGTTTGCAACCCAGTTTATCTTGGAGAAGCTCATGCAGAGACACACACCCTGTTTCCATCACACAGGGCAGTTCCGTGTGAGGAATGAAGGGCTGAACTCTTAGGACCCTCGGTTCCTGCTCCTTTACATAGAATACTGGCTTCACCAACACAGAAACACTAGAACCTCATAGCCTGAGTAGACTTTTGAAGGTCCAACATTATAGTTCTTGACTCTTAAAAGATCTTTCTGCAAAACTATATGTAAGAATGGATAAATAATAGTTGCTAGCAGTGAGTTGATAGTGGAAGTTTAAAGATAAGAGTATAATATTTGATTTATCAGATAGGCTATAATAACATATGAACATGATAGTACAAACAGGACTCTTTGGGTATTTTGAAACTTTTAGATAAGTTTGTTTTCATTTCTATGATACTTTTCATCTTAGCATTAACTAAAGCTTGCAGTGATATTGGGATTTCTATTTCATGGGTAAAGAACTGATACTAAAACAAAATCACAACTGAGTTAAATATTTTTTTACTGAAATGGGAAAATTCAAGCTGCATGTATACTTGCAATTCCAGAGTCATGTATTTCTAATGCACAGCCTATGAGCTGTCAACTACAGTAAAGAATAGATGCTCTGTCAATTATACTGAGTATAATCTTTGAAACAGAGCTAATTGTGTATTTTTCTCTCTTCCTCAGTAAATATTGTTGAAGAAAGTCTTTATCATAATTTTGAATAGCCTAAATAATACCACTGTGATGTCAAATTGTTATGAGAATTCTTTCTCTTTACTGGACAACTGCTAATTACAAAGTGTGTCTGCATGCACGCACATGTAACATTTCTAAGAAATGAAATTATGATGAAAACCTACATTAAAATATAAGTTGTACTCTTTGATATATTACAATGATTTGGATAACTTGTATTAACATTTGAAATATCTACAAAGTTCTGTCTAAAGTTTAGGATTCAGATAAAACCTTTAGAAGGAGAACAGGGCAACATCTCTTATAACTCTTGGAAGCAGAAGTTTAAAAGCAATCGATAATTAGAATATGTTTCTCTTTTAAAAGATGATATTTGGTGTATAGTTATCTTTTTGTGGAAAATTCTTTAATGTATGATGAGCTAATTTTTTTCTTTGATGTTGTCCCTTTGATTGAACGTGAAACTATAACTTTCTGCTCTTCGATTTTTAAGGAGGCTGGGCGAGGAAAGCAAGGAAAAGTCTCCCAGATCCATTTAACATATCAGACACCACTACCATTAAATATGTACTTGACTCACTTTGCATCCATATTCGTATGGCTCTATAGATTATAAAGAATGTGATACTCTTTGTTAAATCTTAGAAACTTTAAACCACTACCATCTTCCCCATGTTTAGTTCCACTTTCACGTGTCTCCATTTCATATCTGGTACATAATTGACTCTCTGCTTCTGTTTATCTTGAAAAGAAATGTGATTTTTAAATCCAGGTTCTTAAAAAAAAATCTTTAAATTAAACTTTTGGGAAAGTGTAAGCAGTTCAGTGCATTTCCAGCAGCCCTACCACCCACAAGAGGCCAAATAAATATGCACAGAATAAATAAACTATGGGCTTGCTAACCAATTATTTCAAATATCTAACCAATCATTGGGAATTACTCTTTGATGGATGTACTGCAATAGGTACCCACCATGAAGAGGATCAAAGTGATCAATCAATGACATTGCAGCCTGATTTCTTTATCAAGGTTATGTCCAGATTTATTGTGATACCGTTGATTACTTCATAGCACTTAGTTCTAACATGATCTCATAATCGGAATATTGACATGATCTGTTGTAATTCTGATCTGGGCCAAGGCTTGTATGATTCTATTACCATACTTCTCATAGAAGAGTTTCCCTCAATAATTTGGAATGTCAATGTACTTTTCTCTGTTCCACCAACAATTTTCAATGTCTGATCTAACAGTATTTATTTATTCATTTATTTATTTAAAAATATAGCATGGCAAGTAAGAAATTTCTGTAATTTTCCTCTTATCATTATGCTTGTTTTTCCCATGTAGCAATAGCCACAGTGCTTATTCTTATCCCAGACAGGTAATGTTTTATAAATTAGAAGCATTTCCAAAAATTTTCCAAGAAAGCCTACCTCATTACTTTGTTGCCATATTGCATATTGTTCCTATAATATTACTGTTTATTTTTGCAATGAACTGTTATGTTTTTTCCTTTAGAATAAAAAGAGTTTGACACTAATTATAGTACATATTCAGGGAGAAACAGTGGGGTAAAAGTGACTACAGAATAGTTCTATACTTTCGTACAAAATGTGGAGTCTAAAACTCATAACAGTTCTTTGGACCAGACTTTCCAGTTTAGAAGGAATAGCTGAAGCATTTGCTTCCAGAGTATTTGATAATGTGGTTTATAAATAATAAAGATGCCACCAAACTCTGGTAATATGAAAAGGGAATAAAATACTGATGTTAATGTCTCCCTGAAGTGTAAGTGCTAGACACTAGAGTATATTTTTTCACACCTATATCTAGCTATATTAAATTTTTATATTAAACAAATGGATTGAAAATTTGAAAATTACCAAAAGAAAAATTTTATTTGTCATCATTCTATTAAAAAACATCTTTGCCTCCAGCAAGTCTCTCTTTCTGAAAACCTACTTTTAGCCAGCCACTGCATTAGTCTTCTATGATGAATATTCTCATCTTTAGAGAATTTGTGTCAGCTCTCAACAATAATCACGCCAGAAACAATGAGATTTTTTTTTTCTTTGTTGCTGCAGCTGCACTAATGGAAAGATTGCCTCTAGCTGCCAGCTATGTGATGGCTACTGTTACAATGGTGGCACGTGCCAGCTGGACCCAGAGACAAATGTACCTGTGTGTCTGTGAGTATTTTATAACGTTGTGGGCATTTTATGATAACAACTTTAGATGTACATGGAATCCCTGCTCTATTGTTCTCCTTTCTTGGCGTAACATTTTTTAAATGAATGTTTCGTGGACATCTCTGATCAAGTATTGTTCCTCATTGGCTCATGTACTACAGAATCTCCTCCCTCATCAATTTGCTAGTGATTTCATATGGAAAAGCTCATTCACGTTTTAGCATCATACCCATTTCAAACATTCAGAGACCTTTGAACTTGGAAATGCCAGTAAAAATTGTTCTAATTTAATTGACCTTATTTACAATAGATACGTGAAACCCAGACATAATCATATTTATAAATACTTTGGTACTTAGGGCCATTATTTTCAAAGTATGTAAGGTATCTTTTCAAAAGTATACTACTATTTGATTTTTGTATCAGGTTTTGAGTGTTGTGTTATGTTAAGCCCTGGTCTCTTTTGAAATACATTACCTTGAATCTGGGTTTCTAAATGTTTGGAAAGTATTGTAGGTTCTCTGCTCCGGAGAAAATCTGGAATTTAATATATTCCCTTTTCAAATACCTGATTGGCCATAATGGAAAGCTTGAAATAAGACCATTCAGCCTATGTGATCTCTATTTTGAGTTTTCTTTTATCACTGCTTGACCAGAAGAATGATGCCCACATCTGATCCACATCTGCATTCTGTTCCCCACCTTGTCAGAATAGCCTATGATGAGTGTGTATATAAGAAATAAGTGAGCATACCTGAGAAAAGTTTTGTTCATATGTTACTATTTCTGTATGAAATGAATTTGAAACATTTGAAAAAAAAAAGTCAGATGCTTTATTTAGCTGTATTTTACTGAAATTCTGCAGATGCTCTGTTGGGTTTAAAAGTCAGCGCTGTGACCAGAAAGAGAACCCTTGTGATCACTACTGTCAGAATGAGGGGATTTGCACTTTAACTGCGTTTAATGAGCCGAGATGCAAGTAGGTTTAACCTTCCACTTACCGCTAAGCTTTGTGTGACATCATTTCAGGCCAGAGTTCATTGGTTTAAATCATGAACATCCACATGCTTTTCACAGTGTATACTTAATCTCGGGGCTCATCTGTGTCATACACACTTAACCTTTGCTTTGCTCGCCGACAAGTGTATGCACCACAGTTAGCTAGATTGTCTAGAAATATAATGGAGGGAATGAAAAAGCTCGTGGAACTGTCTCATAAAAATACATTTGCTAGAACAGTGGCTTTTAATTAGAGGACAGAAGCAGGTGTTTTTAGACTTTATTACTATACTGGATACTATAATTGGAATAGTGTCTTTTATTTAGTAACTGACTTTTCAAGTACTGATAAAACACATTATTTTGGCTCCCAAGATTTCAGTGGAACTGTCTTACCTTAATCAGTAAGACTTCTTTACAGAAGAAATAGGTATATGCTAAAATATTCCAGAAACTTCATTTCAAAACATTCTTTCTTGATTCAATTTGTTCATAACAAATACATTCTTTTCCTCTGTGAAATCTCAGGGACCACCTTTGGGGTAGCTATCAACCTTCATAACAATGGAAGTTATTTTTGCATCTTACATTTGAGCTTTAGAGATGGATCATATCCGATATCCTCCTTAATACTCCATGTCATATACAGAAACCCCGATTGACACCCAATAATAGCTCATGGTGGTGTCTCAGAGTATTTAGTAATGGTTTTAATGCACAATTATATTAAAATTCACATATTTCATTTCCAAAACTCTATAGTTTTGTTCATAATGGTCTATTTTGTTATTCAAGAAAATGTCATTCTTTACACAATAATTGTAAAAATATGGGAAGTGATTAAAATAATCACATAGGAGAAACTGATATTCTTTCTTTTTTTCTAAAAGATATTTGAATATGTTAAACCAATGTTCCTACATAAAATAATCCAGAAATACTCCTTTAAATATCAGTCTGTAAAGGGTATATAAACTGACCTGTTAAGAAATTGATACACTTCTTAGTTCATACTCAGGTTTAGTGCCTTATGCAGCTGAAGACAGAGAGGGGACCCTTCTTTAGTCTTACCTCTGCCTTGCCTCCAACCTAAATTTCTCCAGTCATTCAGCAAATATTTATAAGACCCTGAAAGAGTGCTAAGTGCTAGACAAATAAAGATGAATGAAATTTAACCCAAACATCAAGGAGCTCACGAATTAGTGGGTTTAGAAATTCATAAGCAACTAATTAACCTGTATTAACACAGGTGTGAACACAGGAAAAAAGAGAGGGCAGTGGAGTTTTAACAGGGCAGGTGATTTGTTTAGAATGGGAGATAGGAATACATGGAAGACTTTACAGAAAAGGCAACCTCGTGTTGTCCATGTAGTTCAGATAGTTCAGTGAGGTCGGGAAGAACATTCTGAAAAGAAAGAATAACATAAGCAGAGACATGGATGTGAGACTTAGTGGCCTCTCTGGGGAACTGTGAGTGGTTTAATACAGCTAGAATGAAGGGTGACTGGAGAGTTGGGGAGGGGGGTGAGGAGTTAAAACTGGGAAGATAAATTAGAACCTGATTTATGCCAAAGCTGGGGATTCCATAGGATCCTGGAAAGAAGGTATAGCCAAAGTGATTTGAGGCAGAGCTGAAGGAGTTTGCTTCGAAGGTGACACTTAGTGGCATGTGGAAGAAAGGCCTGGAGATCAGCTGCAGGGATCCCACACCAAAAGGTCTGGCAGCACTTCAGGTGAAAAATGATGGATTCACGGTTAGTTCAGTGTTAGTAAGGTCAGGGTGATCCTTGGTCAAACTTTGATCTAGGTACTTAACTTTATCTCATTTTTAGGACCCTGGTAATGCCTGCTCTGGGGCCCAGTCTTTGTATTTCTTGTCCCTTTCTCACAATTCCCAGGCAAAGTATACATGACATTTCAGCACCACCCCCCTCCATAAATAGGTCTCAGGAACATGACCTGTCTAGAGAATGCCCTTGTGTCACCAGAATGAATATTTCTTGTGGGCATAACAGTCCACAGTAATGTTCTGTTCCACTTTTCACTCTTACCATGTATCATCAGAGGCACCTGAACTTGTAAGGTATAATCAGCCTCGGATTAAAATCAGCCAGGAAGGGCTTCCCTGGTGGCGCAGTGGTTGAGAGTCCGCCTGCCGATGCAGGGGACGCAGGTTCGTGCCCCGGTCTGGGAGGGTCCCACGTGCCGCGGAGCGGCTGGGCCCGTGAGCCGTGGCCGCTGGGCCTGTGCGTCCGGAGCCTGTGCTCCGCAACGGGAGAGGCCACAACAGTGAGAGGCCCGCGTACCGCAAAAAAAAAAAAAAAAATTAACTTATACACACAAGTGATATATCTATATGTGTGTATGTGAATTTTGCTTTTTTGTCAGTATTTTGAGATGAATTGTGTTCAAAATTCATATGTTGAAGCTCTATCTCCCAGTACCTCAGAATGGGACTGTATTTGGAGATAGAATCTTTAAAGAGATGAATAAGTTAAAATGGGGGTCATTAGGGTGGGCCCCAATCCAATGTGTCTGGTGTCCTTATAAGGAGGGGAGATTTGGATACTGCACACACAGGGGAAGACCATGTGAAGATATATAGGAAGAAGATGGTCGTAAGCCAAGGAGAGAGGCCTCAGAAGAAATCAAACCTGCTGACACTTTGATCTCAAACTACTATTACTTTGGTTTCTATTCATTCCGTTTCTTTATGCAAATATATATTTGCAGAATATTATATACTAAAATGAAATCATGTGATAGATACTCTTTCATGTTTATTTACTTTGCAATACATTATGAACATCATTCCATATCAATCTACATAACTAGATGCTTTTATTCTTAAGGTTACTGAGTGTTCTATTGTCTGGACTTTTCCTATTTTATTTAATGAACCAGCTCTCATTCTATAATTAGGATTTTTTTGTTAGTTTGTTTCTGTGTTTTGTTCTTTTTTTAAATTATTTTTTCCTAGGATAAAAACTTCTGTCTTTAAATATCTGTGTGCTTATCTCATTAGTTTTCTAGTATCAACACTCAGAAGAAGAAATATTCAGTGTGAAAGTATAGATTTTATTAAGCTAGCAATGATTTGGGTCAAGTTACATTGTCTGTTTGTGTCACATTTTCCTTGTCCATAAGGTGATGGGTTTAGACTAATTGTTCACTAATATACTGTAAAACTATAAAGTATGATGTATTTAATCAGAGTCCCATTTGAATTTTAGTAATTTTTATAAAATTGGGTCAGAGTCACAACCCCAGATACCAATTCTCTCAAAATTCCTCTAAAATATATATAAAGACACTGAGAAAACAAAGATTCCCACAGTAGCAGAATTAAAAATAACAAAGCCTTTATTATTAAAACTATGGAGTAACTGAAAGATTCCTGGGTCACAATTAAATATTTGTATTAATTTTTCTCTGTGATTTTATGATCTATTTTCCTGATACTTTAAAGTAATGTACCACAATATATCAGGTTATATAAATAGCTTATTTATGCCTAACTTCAAGAGAGGTAATAATCTTTTCCACCTATTTCTTATTATCAACCCCTAGTCTAGTATCAATAGATCCACAATCTATATGAGGTAGAAACCTAAGTGTCTGTCCCTTGGTTTCTTCATATTTTTGTCCATTTAGATAACAGAAATACTGGTGATTTTTTTCTTCCCATATTAATTCATCAGAAAATTTTTATTGAATACCTACTATATGCCAGAAAACAACCTAGGCACTGAAGTTTTTATCAGTGAACAGACAAAAATATTTGACTTGTGAAGCTTAAAGATTAATGACCATTATTGGTGGAATTTGGGGAATATTTCCTTTAAAATCAATTTTCTGTATAATTCACCTTCTTTTTCAAAAAGAAAAGAAAAAAACAAGTTTAAAATTATTTTTTATCAACTGAAAAGGGAGAACCAAAAAGATCTAACTCTGATATTACACTGGTTTTGAAATCATACCAATTCAGGCCCACACTGTTTTGAAAATAGCAGTATGGCAAAATTCCAAGACATTTCTTACTATATATATTATTGCTTCTTGCCCGTAACAGGACCAATTCTCTGTGTGGTCAAAAACAATTTAACACTGTTAGTTTTTTATGTTTTGCTTCTTCATTTCAAGCAGAAGCTAAAAATAACTTTCTGTGAGCATTTTTCCCCAATCTATTATTTGTTTTTCCCTTTTTTCTGGATTTTTCCTTTTTTTGTTTTTTTGGTTTGGTTATATTTATTTGGGCGTCTGTTTTGTTTTGTTTGCTTTCTGTTTTATTTTTTTTTTCCTCTTTTTTTTTTGGAAACATGGTTTTCCTTTCTCTGATCATCTGCATGAGTGTGTGGTTACATTTTTCGTATTACCCTATGATATTCCATATTTTATGGCTAGAATTGGCTTCTCAAGTCTGTGTGGCCTTTTGACATGGAGCATATTTCTATGAAACTGGCTTGGGAATGCTGCTTGTTTTACTCCATGGCCCTTCTAAATGTACATGTCTGTTTCTCTCTGGCAGATTGTAAATTCCTTTAAAGAAGAGGTTGTATCTGATTTATCTATTTTGCCTCAGCAGCTAGCATGCATTCTGTGTGTAATATGTGCTTAACTAATGTTGCTAAAAAATACTGTCCTGGTGCCTGTATTGTATTGTGAAATCTGGCAGCCTATGATATAAGAATCTTTCTATCATCATTGTAATACCACTTCTTACTTCATTAATACATTTTCAAAAACTGCAAGAGTCAGAAAAAATTTTTTAAGTGATTCATTTCATTATGATTTTTGGTTCTCTTTCTTATCTTTATGATATCTTCTAAAACTACCACAGGAAGTTTCCTGAGCGTTCTGGAACTGAGGTTAAATATCTCTCTACAAAAGGAACTAAATAGGCTTTTAACTTACCCATATTAAGTTATTAGTAAAACTTAATTGTATTAATTTTTTTTCTCTCTTCTCTTTGACTTTTGTTTGTTGTTTTTACCCTGGTATTTTCTCTCTCAAAAAAAAGAAAGAAAAAAGAATGAAATAGAGGAAAGTAAGTTGTAGCCCCTGCCCTTGAGGGACTCTGATCTATTTTGAGGAAAGAGATGAGACAAGAAGGAATGTGGCAGGGGCTCTGTGGATGTGAGTGGTGTAAGATAAATGGTGCTTCTGGGGGAGTATTAGACAATAATGTTATACACTGAAATCGTTCTGAGGAACATAATATGCTTAGCTAGGAATTTGAAATTTATTCCATAAGTCCATAAACAGTAGGGGAACACTAATAACATTTGACTTATGAACTATCCCAATCATGTGTGTGTTTTAAAAAGGTCTTGATGGCATGGTGCTCTGCTGGAACAAGAAGCCCTGGGTTTGAAAAAACAGATTTTAAAATGAATCCCAATTTACAAAGGAAAAGGAGACAATTTTTTAAATTAAAGAAATGGCTTTTTAAAAGTGATTTGTTGGTAAACAGGGCACAAAAAAGAGCCAAAAGATAGAAGACCTTATACCTTGGAATTGCAGTTTGTTTTGTTGGTTTCGTTTTTCTTCTCTTTGCCTCATTTGTCATCTTAATTTGGAAATACTGATAGCATCTACTTCCTAAAATTATTTTGAGGAATAAGGAATGTAATACCTGTTAAAAAAAAAAAACAGAATATTGTTTTCAACATAGTAAACAAAAAAAAAAGGAGAACCTTAAAACTGTTCTAATAGACCATACATAAAATGATCAGTACTTGGCATAATTTGGGCTTCTGGGAGTTTGGAGGCAAAAAATAAGCTGTGGGGTTCTTAAAAAGTGCTCGTTATTAAAAATAAGCAAAATATGGCATAAATAAAAGATTAGAAGTGTGATGATAGTGATAGTAATAGTGACTGAAAAGGGAAGTACATAACTAAGCTCAAGTCCCATGAGGGACACGAGAGAAAAAAAGGGCAGCAGGTCCACCCTCAAACACCTCAGAAAACACACAGGAGCTAGCTTTTGAAACATTTTCAAAGCAGATTTTTAAAACTCAGGGATGCAAAATGAATGTACAAGTACCAAAGGGACATTCATTAAGCGAATGATCGGAAAATTAGTCATTTTGTCATTTTCTTTGGTTTTCTGATTGTTCCATCTAATTATTTTCTTAAAAGTTTAGCATTGTTTTATACGTCCTTAGGGTGAGAAACACGTAAGGAAATGTACAGGTACTAGGGAGACCTCTGTTGGGGTTTTGGGGAAGAAGATAGTGAGTTTCGTTTCTGTCACACATTTTTAAAAGGTAGGAATTATTCTTCTATATTACAACAGCTAATTAAGGCCTAGGTATTTCAAACTACTGGCTCTGCTGAAAGGAGAGGGCATGTGCTACTCTTCAGGCCTCTGCTGTCAGGCTGAGCAACGCTCCTCCTTGTGGACCAGCGACCCTGTGGCCCCGTAGAGAACATTTGAGAAGAGCCCAAGGAAGCTGTCAGGAGTGATTTCAAACAGATCACAACTTTTGAGCAGGGGTTTTGAGCAATTCAACTTTAGCAGCCTGTGTTGTCCACTTTTCAAGAGTCAGGTCATTGCATGTCCCTTATTTGTTTTGTGCCCCGTGGCATATTTTCAAAGCACAAAATGTGAAACGTGCATGTCTTTTGGAACAGTAAAGGCCAGGAAAATCTGTCACATCAATATCTATCCATGATCCCAGGTAACAAGTTGTAGCTTGTTCTAGCTTTCACCAAGCTAGTCATGTCATGGGGAAAAACACGGAATACAGAATTTTTCTATTAAAGTTTAAAGTCCAGTTTGTGCTTTGAGAGTACAGCTGGCACCGCCTAACAGAGAACAATTATTGCATAGTTACCCATTGGGCAGCTATTGTTATGAAGCTTTGATGTAGTCACCTTATTTTCCCTTGATTCTGGGACATGTTCTTGGCCTTTAATATAATCAGTAAGCAAATCAGAATAACCAAAGAAACCAAATACAATATAACTACATAGTATTTTCATTCATGTACTTGTTACCTCTTTAACAATTTACATTATTTTTCTCTCTATTAGACTGCATTCCCCAGGTTTTGCTGTTATGAAAAAGCACAAATTTCAGATGCTTTTAACAATGAAGGTTTATTTCCTGCTCATGTTCTATCCTGGAACAAGTCAAAAAAAAAATAAATCAATAAACCTCCAACCTACTACTTAATTCCAAACCAACTTTATACAATTTTAAGAAAAGGATCAGAGGAATATAGATTAACCAGCAACACTGGTTTAAGAGTAAAAAAAATAAATGAAAAATTCCTTACATTATCGTCAGTTAAGGAAATATTTTCTTCTTTTTCACACTGGAATAGTAGCAGGAGAAAGCCATTTTTGTTAAAGGAGTACAGAAATTTTAGCCTAATACTTCTTCCACTCAGCATACAAACAAAAATTATAATTATATTGATATTGGTGTGCCATGTACAAGCTTTAAATTTAATATTCATAGTATTATTTATCACTTGAGTTAAATTAACTTAGAGGGTGTGTAAATTTTACATACATTGTATCATTTAATCTTTCAGGAAGCCTAATTTTTTTTTTTAACTTTTATAATGATCAACTTGCCTTGCAAAAAGGAAGAAGAAAAAGAATGGAAGGAAGAAAGAGAGGAAAAAAGAAACAAAGTAAAGAAGGAAGAAGAAAAATTTTGAGATAGTAAAAGGAAAACATACAATAGAAAGATAAAATATAAAATAAGAAAGGAAGGGGATTTAAGGGGAAAACAAAAGTTAAAGCATAAGAGGCTAGATCTGTGGGAAATGTGTGACAAAAGTGGGAGTATTGCTCTCCCTTGTATTATAAACTAAACAACCAAAGTGGGTGAATTGCTAGAAGATATATCCATCCTTTGTGAGGAGGGGAGACTAGATTACAGCACAGTTCTGTCTAATTCCAAAACTTACACATTCCATTTGTGTCACACCATACCAGCACTTTAATTTTACACAATTATTTAAATGACTAAATTGAATTAAATTACATTTAACTACATATTTGTTTGTATGATTTTTATATAAAACTGGTTTCCATGTCAATTTACCCATCAGGCAAATGCCTTCAGAATTTTTGTCAGGGAAAGAAGATAAACGTTTCTTAGTTAGCTGCATCGTGGGACAAGAACGGAAGTGTCACACAATTTACAACATTGAATAAGTAAAATTTTACATGTCCAAGTTGCTAAAATGTGATCATCTAATTTTGTAAAAGGAAGAATTAATAAATAGATTAATGAAGAAGAAGAAAGGGAGGGAGGGAGGGAGGAAAGGAGGGAGGAAGGAAGAAAGGAAGAAAATATTTACCTATTACTGTGGTTCTTACATGTTAAGTGTTTTTCATAGTGGATCAATATTCTTTTCAGTGAGAAATGACTGGTAACTAGCTGAAAAGATGCACTTATGAATGGAGCTATATATTCTTCATAGAATGGGATATGACACATGTATGTGTATTCATATGAGTTCAACCATGCATCCTCCATGCCTTCATGCATTCGTTCATTCATTTTAACAAACAACAAACATATTGATTGGCCAAACCTACATACTGACCATGTGCTCAAGAAATGAAGAAATATAAAAATGAATAATAGATTATCCCTACCTTTAAGTAATCAGTCTAGCATAGTCATAGGCAAAGGCATATTTAGAGATTTATAAATGCATATATAAATAGAGAAATGCAAAAATAGAATGTACCATATTTATGATTGTATGTGGATCAAATAAATAAAGGTATTTATAACTGACCCCAAATGGCAATTCTCCATAATGTAAAATACTACTGTAATATTCTATAGCCTTTTAGATTTATTGAAGATATTTATCTAAACTTCCTGAATCAATTTTTAGACTACTGCCTGCATAAACCTTCTCACCTTGAGTCAGGGAAGTAATATACTTGGATTAGGAAAGAAGTGTGTGTTAATGGCCCTCTTTTGTCATAAGCCTTCAGATGTTTCTGTTTGCAACATGTTCCTATAAATGTTGAACAAATCTGGTGAGTGTTTTATGACTAATTGACATTTATGCAGCGTAGACAAATTTGTTAATTCATGCTGACACTTGATTTTAGCAAGTCATTTCAATTTTTTTCATTTACTCTTTTTTTGATTGCTTGTTTGTTTTAAAACAATTTAAAATTTTTTTAAAACTTGTGAAATGCAGGTCCTAGATTTTGAGGAAGGCTGAATGGTGGTAATTGGGAAGGTGGTATCAATACTAATACAGTGTACCTTTATCAATTAAAAATGTTTGCCTCTAGAAACCTTTAGTGTTACCTTTTGGTGGATATGTAAAAATCTTGTAACTAGAACAAAGGCTATACTGAAGTATCAGAAAGGAGATGACTATCTGTATATAGGAATTATTTCCCAATGATTTAGACTATAAATTAAAGTGGCTAATATCAATATCTCAGCATATGTGCACTACAACTGAAAATAAATATTTTCTAGAGAATTAGAGTTATATATCTCACTTATAAAGACATTCACAGTCTCAAAACCTTCTGTTAACACTTTCTGATATCCCTACCATTGCCCCAAATTTGTATAGGACTAATATGCCTTGAACAATATTTAATAACTGCAGTTGACTATGCCAGATATTGCCATTATAAATTGTTTCAGATTTTACCATGTTGCACCACAGAAACCCTATGAACTAGGAAGGATAGTCATTACGTTTTCATAGAAAAATTCCTTATTGTTTACTCTTATTTTGTGCTAAAACATAAAATATTCAGGTATAAGATTGGTCACTTTGTCTGCATGGCACTAAGCATGGAGATTTCCAACCCCACCTCCCAGCCCCCATGGCTTGATATGTTCTTAAGCCAGTTTTGGAATTGGTCATTCATCGTGGCATCATGTAGACAGAACTTTCCACTTGTGCTATAGCATACATTGCTTTTCTTCCCACTTTCAGCTATAGAATTATAACCACCGTTTCTAATGTAATACCCTACATTTATGTCTTCAATTTTATCAACCATATTACTTAATACTAATTTTATGATTATTCCTTTTCCTTTTGAGTTGATGCATGTAACATATTAATTTAAGTAGAAATCATCTACTCACTCTGCAAAAAACACTTTATGCCTTTCAGATCTGCTTTTAATAAAATTTCCTGGAAAATATCTAGATAATAAAAGTTTTACATTACTAGAGATTTTGTTCTTTTTTTAATATTTATTGAGTCATCATTTCACACTTTAGTGGCCGTTTCTGCTCAGGTGGCCTGCATAGAATTTTATGTTTAAACATTTCTAACTTAAACCAGCCAATGTTAACAAACTTCCTTTTATGGATAACTTCTTGGCAAACTAGATTTTATCTTTTATATTTCTCCTTCTTAAAATAATCACTTTAAATAATGCACTTTGTTAATTTTATTTCTTTCATGGTCACTTCTTCAACTGAAATTTCTCATTAATGTTTTTGTTTTTTTTTTTTTTTTTTTTTTTTTTTGCGGTATGCGGGCCTCTCACTGTTGTGGCCTCTCCCGTTGCGGAGCACAGGCTCCAGACGCGCAGGCTCAGCGGCCATGGCTCACGGGCCTAGCCGCTACGCGGCATGTGGGATCTTTCCAGACCGGGGCACGAACCCGTGTCCCCTGCATTGGCAGGCGGACTCTCAACCACTGCACCACCAGAGAAGCCCTCTCATTAATTTTTACTTTTCCTAAAATAATTGTTGGTCAGAGTTTATTGAACATCTCATTATTATTTTACTTCATCACATTAACCCCTCTCAGAAATCAAAAACTCTTTCTGACCAAATGTCCTTAATATTAAAGTAAGATTAGCTTTGTCTTACTAATTTTATCAATACTAGGTAGCACAATGATCTAATGTAGTATTTTAAAACTAGGCATTATAATATATAATTATAGAGTTGAACCAATTATACTTATTACAACAAACAAAAATTTAAGATACTAACTTAAGCTTTTTGAAGAAAACAAAGCAGGGTGATACCTAGCTATTTCTATGTTAGAAATAACAGTCAAATTTTGATACAGAATAGTGCTAAATAAATAGAAATTGTAGTACAAAACTGTGTGTGTGTATATATATATGTGTGTATATATATATATACACACACATATATATATATATCTACCAAATGAATGAAATATAGAGTGAATTGTTGTGGAAGTTCAAAATTGTACTGAGTAATAATATAGATGAATTTATAATTGATAGATCTTGGATCTTTAAAGGTGTTTTAAACACATCTACAGTATTTTGGAATCAACACAAAAATGTGAAGTTGGTATCAAGAAGGATATTAACGCCCTTCTATAACATGTCCCTCACTGTCACTACCAGAGACAGAATATCAGGCATTACTGACCACAGGTCTGAGCCGGTGTGGTAATTTTAACAATTTTACTACTCAGAAAATGCACTGATTTTCCTTTGTTCAGATAATATTTCTACTTTCTTATTAAGTGACTGTACTCTTTTGGGCATGAGGGAGTAAGGAAAAGCATTTTTCCTACTACTGCGTTGAATTAGAAGGATCATAATAACTCCACATTTTATTTCTACCTCTTATTAGCTATGATTTTTCAGGAGAATCATTTGAACACACACTTCTCCATTTCATAAGATGAATAATTCCAACTCATGGGTTATTATAGAAGCTGAATAAGAATATTTTTCATATGAAAACACTTATCCTAGGACCTGGCACAAAGTTGAGCAAATGTTAATTGAACTTTATGCAAAATTTTATATCAAAGGTAGGATAGAAAATTTTTGAAGCATGTTAAAAAATTATAAATCTTTATGTATATATGAAATAATTTTATCTCAGAAAATTGGGAAACAATAACAGATGAAAAAATGTTTCAAAGTCAAGTTAACAAACTGGTGAATTAATATATAAATATCCTTTCCAAATGCAATAAAACTTTTTGCATTTTGCAATACAGCAGTCTGCAAGAAGAGGGGGGCAAAAAAGTGCTGGGAGCTACATAGGGTGTAAAGCTTTAAAGTTAAGAATGCCATGCAAATGTAGTCATGTTCTTCCACCAAAAGAGTGAAATTTTCAGAATTAATCAGAAAAAAAAAATTTGCAACTGACCTTTAATGTTTGAATTTTCATCACTGTATGAAAATACTGTTTTATAAATCTGATGCACAAAATTTAGTCATATTTTTATTTTTATTGAATGAGCTTTTTGGAGCACTGAAACATGCGTGGCACTCTGCACAAGTTTTCTAAGGCTCCTTTAATCCCTTGTGCCATATTTTTTTTTCCCTGTGTGTAGAAAGAAAAGGGTATATTAAAAGATTTTTCATTCTGAATGTCTCCATCATCATAGTTAATAACGGCAGCCTAGCATATAAGAGGAGAAATTCAATTTCAAATTGCTTTAAGGTTTACCTTTGAATTCCGCTTTGGTCAGAAGGGTTCCATGACCTTTAAATTTGATGAAAAGAGGAAGCAGATATTAATCTCATTATTTTATTTTGAAGTCCTCCCAAAGCAAGTGACTCTAGACGACATTTCCACAAAATGACATGAGTAGTCCACGCAAGTTGATCATTATTACAGTGAAAGACAATACCTAAGATTTTAATACACTTCCAGTATTTTATATCTGATTTCAATTCCTTTTGTAAAATCTCTCTGCTACTTCAGAGTTCTCATTGTTTTGGACAGTTTAATTATATGTCTTATATTTATGCTTGTATTGTAAAACCTGTTTCTTTTTAAAGATTATATATTTATTCCCTTATATATGCTAAACTTATTTTGATATTCCAAAAATATTTACTGTGCTTCATAGTAATATATGCTACACTATTGCCTTTACACAAAGGTACTCCCCCGTTACAGAAAATTACAATTGAAATATAGAATATTGTAACTATACAATAATTGCACACACTGTTAAAGAACACAATAAGTTAACTATCCAAGCATTTCATATAGTAACATTCAGATGAGAATTAGTTACCCCAAACAAAAATCCACTCAGTTACTTTCAGATACTATGTTAAGAACTTCTACCAATGTCATTTAACCTTTTGAACAGTCTTGCTGGATATGCATACTATTATTCCTATCCTAAATTTTTTTTAAATGATTGAACAATATTTGGTATAAGAACAAAGTCTGTGGGAACATAATAATTTATCTCAAATATCTCTTGAAGTGTGCTTTGTGAAGTATTTGCATCAGGCTTACTTTGTTAAAATGCAGATTTCTGGCCACAGCTCCAAGCTGCTTAATGAAAATCTCTGGTGTATGGGCCTCCAGAATTTCAACTTTAACACATTTTTCAGTTTGATAATCATTAGTCTAACCTAGAACATAAAGGGAAGAATAAGATTAGGAAAACAATATAACGATAATCTTTCTTTTCAATGTCACTGGCCTTGGAGAGAAGGGGGGAAATCAAAAAGACTGCTTTTGAAGCAAATATCTTCGTACGATAATGTGAAAAGAGAAGGATAAACAATTGTTTGAATAAATAAGAATCTATCTATCTTTCTATCTACCTATCCATGATCCAACAATACTTTCATGAATCCAAAATTCATAAAAGTGTTTAAAAAGTTAAATAATTCAGAGTGGTACAGTGATCAAACACATAAGAAAAAGAAGCTGATTTTCATTGTCCTAGGGTAAAGCACAGTGGGGGAAATAACTGTAGAATAAATTTAAAAGGAAGGATATACAGATGTTTGTGATGGTAAGAAAAAAAATAAGATTTCTTGGGAGGACCATGCAGGACTAACTCAAAGATAATTGTCCAGGGATGAATAGCAGGGAGCAGTAGATTGCAACAGTACAGATTAAAGATGACTAGGGCATGGACTACAGATTTTTCCTGAGGAACAATGACAAAGACACAGATGCCAGAAATTATTATAGTCAGCATGATTATGCAAATAATTCAGTGGGGAATTTGGCTGGAAATTTTGATGATTCACACACATTTCAATTCTTAAATGATCTGCCATTAATGGCTTTGATCACTGTAGTCTACTCAGAGAATGAAGATTTATGAATTTCTATAAAGACAGTAAAAATACTTCGTCTTAAATCAACTATTGGAGGAAGTACTTGTGGAGCAGCAAATGCCTTAAGTTGTAGTTTTGTAAGGTAGGCAACAAGAATAATCACTTCTATTTGATTTAATATCTCAAAAGAGATTATTTTTTTTAAACTGGAACTAATGTAGACAAGTGGAACATATTTTATATTTGGCCATAAAACATTATTTTATAAGGAGTATAGGGAAAATTGCAAGATGATCATCAGTTGATTAAGATGCAGAACTGTTAAAATTATTTCTCCAGCACAGTCTTTGAGAGTTATTTCCAGTACGTAATAAACAAAATATTCCGTGAAAGCTAAGAAGTTAAGTGTGATTCCACAATGCAAAAGAGAGGAGCATCATGACCACTAGCAAGTGATATATTTTATCTAATATAAATACTGGGTTCCAAGCTATGGATAAAACAGAAAATTACTCAGTACTGTTAATAAATACCACCCGTCCTACTTAAATAATTTCAGAGTTTGGAATAAAAATCACAGTATCCTGATATTCTTTGTTTAAAAATCTCTCTCTGCCCTTCTGGAGTTCTAAAGGCATATTTTTAATAACTTCCTAAAATACTTAAAACACATGATGCTCATATCAGAACATCTTATCAATTAGCATTTATTCCTCCAATTCCTGAGCAATTCCATTTTCTGACTTCCAAGCATCTCAGTGTTATGATGAGCCCCAGAGGTTCTTATCTCTATTAACACAACAAAATATATCTCAGATCATTTCTCTTGCTTAACATGAACCTGATTTATGTTGCTGTTGTTACTGTTGTTATTTCAAAGGAGGTAATGTAAAGAGCAAATTTTGATATTTTAATTTTAAAATAGCTTTGTACACATCAGTTATATAATAAAATTACCAAGCAATCAGTATTATTTTTTTCACTGGAGCATGTAAAATATCCTCAGTGGTCAATTAGAAAGATTTGACAAATGTAAAGCTACAAAGAACAAAAAGACTTTTGCAATGATTAGGATTCATTCTAACGAAGTTTGCAAAATTTGCCTAAACATCTTATTTGGATTTATCTTTGGACTGTGTCAAGAATTAGGAACTGAAGAACTGGACCAATTTTCTAGAACATTCAACTGCAAAACCACAACTAAAGGAGAAAACTGATTTTTTTAAATCAATGATTTTATTGGTTGTTCACTTTATTATAATTATTTGAAATATGCTCATTTCATTACCTCACTTCAGTAATACAGACAGCGTCATAGACCTGGCCTTAAAATTTATTTACCTATTTTAATGATTTACTTGTAGTATGGTATATAATAAATGTGATGTATAGAAAATATATATGTAAGCTTTTTATAAAGGATCTAAATAAAAAATCAGGATAATGCATGAGTGATGACTTAATAATAATATAATGATATTAATTTTCGTTGAAATCATGATCCATACTCATAGTTTTATAATATCATTATTAATCGAATAACTATATTCTTGAATAGTAACATTGCTGTCAATTATTCTGAAGTTAATGTATGCTCTTATGAAACAAATTTTTCTTTTTGTAATTTGAGTTTGTCAATATGATGATTTTATAAGATTTTGCCCTTGTGTTAGGACACCCGATACTGTCTTCACAAATACCACAAATAATTCACATGGCATCATAGAAGCCTAGTTCCCAAACAGCTTCAGCTACTTGAATTGGCTATGACAGAATTGGAAGAGACCCAGAAATGGCAGTTATTTAGTTTGGCCACCATGCCCAAAGATATCTACTTGGAATAGTTCTGGAAGCGGTTCTTTTACTGTGTACAACTACTTGTGATGTGGTGGTATTTGACAGTCATTTTAAATAAGAACTGAAGCCAATTAAATTGTTTCTCTATGGATTTCCTCTGACAGATGCATGGAGGCATCTTGTGTTAGCCAGCGGACATCGTTCAAACATAGCTAAAACCATTCCAGCATTTATTTTGATACAATCAGCTAATTATATGGTCGTGATTTATGTTTAAATGAAGGATTTTAATCAAATCTATTATTTTAATCCTCTGCGAGACTTCCCATCATAATGTCATGGTTCCTATATGGGAAAGACAACTTCTCTGAATGAAAACTTGGGCATATTGTCTTGATTTCATGGGAATAGAAACATGATCTTAAATGGGAAAGCACTATATTTCCCTGTCTCTGATTAAAAGAGTAAAAATTGTGCAGTTTGAACTATGAGACATATGACCATTTGCTGTTTGGTTGTTAGTTCCACTTTGAATTTAGAACCAGAAAAAATAAATCACAGAAACTTACTAAAGAAGGATTTGCTTGACAGGCAAACTCAATTTTTATAGTGGCATAATTTTCAGTACGTCTCAAATTAATCTCAATTCTTAATTAAAATTTCAGTTTTGTTATAAAATATGCCAATTTTAAGTTTAACATAGAATAAAGAAAAATGACTGTAAACTTAACTTTTAAAAAGTATTTTAACAAGTGAAGTCCAATTGAAGTTATCCTTAGCATACTGACAATATGCAGGAAATTAGCAGAAATCTCTATCTAAAATTCATGAATCTGTGATAGCAGGCTCTTCCTTTATTTCATTTGGTTAAAGTTACTACATTAGCAGACTTGTGGGGTTTGTTACTCACTGATTTTTTTGTTTGTTTTTATCTTTCTAGATGTTCCACCAACTGGTCAGGCACACAGTGTGAGAGGCCGGCCCCAAAGAGCAGCAAATCTGATCATATCAGCACAAGTAAGTTTCTCCGATTAATATCTTGGGTGTTCCACATAGTATAGAAAGCATTGTTTTCTTTTTATACCATTATTGTGGGAATTGAGTCTTGGAAAATCTCCTTTATGGAATTTTGCAAGAGATCTGCAATCCATATGTTTTTTGAAAGAAGAATCACTGAACTCTCACCTGGTGACAGGATCCAGCGTTATGTGCTCTTTTAGGCTGTGAGGGTTCATCTCAAACTTTGGCAGTTTTCAGAACACACATCTGTAAACCTAGCTTAAGCTTTTCTTCGGAAATGTGCGTCAGCTGCAAAGGCTGCAAATATCACAATGGATGTGAGAATGCTTGGGGAAGAAAAGTAATTTCATGTTTTAATTAGAGTATTTTTCTTGAAGTGCATTCAGTGTGTTGTGGAAAAACAAACTTGATTAGTCTCAAAGTGATGAAGTGTGTTAACAAGCAATTTTTAATAAGGAGCATAGTTGATTCATTGCTTCCTTATCTTTAAAGTACTGGTTTTGAAGTATATTAAAATATAGCAACATTTTACAAGTTTTTTTGTGTGTGTATCTGTAGTCTTAGGACAGGTCCCTGATATGAAATTTTATCTACATCAATATTTTGTGTCTATGTGTGTGTGTTCCAACAATTTTAAATGATTTTATAAAGATTTTCACAAGGAAAGTCTTACATAAAGTTTCCCAATTCACACATACTATCACTAATGAGTGGAAAATTTTTGAGAAATCTGGAATAACTATCAAGTGGGTAAATATACTCTTGAAGAGAAAAAATAATACCTCTGATTTATGAATGCTTACTTAGCAATTTTTCTCTAGTCTTTCACTGCTGGTGAGAGAGCATACATGAAAACAAACAAAAAATATACTATGGAATTCGTGAAAAAAGAAAGACATTATCAAAATCAAAAGTATATGATTTTTGTACCTTAGACATAGGCTCCCAGTGTTTGCTGATCTACTTGTTTGTTGTGCCTGTCCCCAAATAATTTATCATTGCTTGAAATTCTTCAAGTGACATTGTCTAAAGTTCCACCATTTAGAGATTAACTTGGGCTAGTAAGGATGACCATCTTTGAAAAATGGCAAATAGGTATAGAATAAATAACCTTAGAAATGAGTCTTTGCATTTGGAAAAGTGAGATACGTGATTCTGGTCATGGAGCATAAGGTGTTACCTTAGAATTTGTGTGTTGTCTTTAGGAAGGGAAGGGAGAATACTGTAGCAAAACTATGGACACGTAGTTGTAGGAATAGGGCACTAGGATTTGAGGAATTGATTCATAAAATATAGGAGATGTGGAAAAATATACCTTGCCTAACTTGATATTGCAGAAGAAGAGCAAAAGAAAAAAAAATACTCTCTTCTCTCTCTTCCAGGATCATACTGACATTAGTACTAACAATTCTGGAGGAATACTAATTTATATGATTTTGTGAACCAGTTATAAGACTCAACCATCATTAAGAGCATTTTTGTAATGAAAAAATGCATTTGAGTTACCAACCTGTAAAACATACTGAAGTAATAAGTTGAGAATTAATGAAGTCATGGTACTTTAGGCTTTCTTTTATGATAACTTCTCAATTATCTAAGATAAATTAAAAACTTAGTCTTTTAGAGAATCAAAACAATTTTAAATACTGATAAAATTTTCTGAAAGAAGGAAACAGAGTAGAATGTCAATTGAATTTTCAATTTATGTATAAGGTCCATTTACAAGGGAAAGTTTCGTGTTTGGAAGATGATTTTGAGGAGGGGTGTGCCAGATGTATTTATTGAAAGGTGATGTTGTCAACCATTTGCATTAGCAACAAGCTCCCTTATAAGAAAAATGCCTCTAATTACATGCAACAGTTCTAAAATAGGAACTATCACATGGAAGGAGGAGTTGCAAGTAGTTGTAACCCTTTTTCCAAAGATTCTGATGCTCTTTCTTCCATCACTGATTTAAAGTCATTACATTTAATGGAAGTATCAATGCACATTGAAAGGGCTATTAGCTATGCAAATGTCAAATTATCTCAGATTTGAGCAAAGTTGACCACATAATGACTCTGTTAAAAGGTACTTATCAGACATTTGTGCTTAGAGAAACTTGCCTCAGTAACTCTGAAAGGAGAGAAAAGGTAGTTAAACTGATCCTTCCTAAGGTAGGAGGGCTATTTTTATTTTCTCAGGTAAACTCCAGTGGTTTTGAATGGTTGTCAAATGTTCCCCGAACTTGGGCAAAAGTAATCTGTTCAATAAGAAAGATGGATACTTTAGGAATGTGTTTTCAAATCTGCATTTCCACTTACAGTGAAGCATTCCATAATCATTGGACCTTGACACAATCAGGAATAGACTGCCTCTCTCAGCCTAACTGCTATCAACTGGCACGAGATTTACCTTTCTAATTGATGAGCAGCTTTCTTAATCATCTCTGAGTAGTCATAATGATGTTCTCTGCCCCCTTGCGGTTTAAAGTATCTAAAGATCAGCCTGCCTGTGGAATTAAGTGGATCTATTATTCTAGAACTTTCTGCGTAGTTTCCACTTGAAAAAGCAGAAACTTTTCTGAAGTTATTTGGAAGAGTTTTAAACTAAGGATGATTAAATATTTATTTTATACTCCTGTTTTAGATTTACCTAAAGTTTTAAGGGAGTGGATGCTCAGTGTTTGGATTATGCTATTCATATCTGCTAAATTTAAGGAGGATAAAAATATACTCAGCATTTGTGGGGCAGTAATGTAATGATGCTGTATTTTACTGTAGTGACAACAGAAATGTGATACCTGTTAGGGGGTTATTCATATCTTCTATTTTCCTACTTTATCCTCATGTCTTTTATACCATCATGTTTTAAAAACAGAAAAAAAATTAATTATGTTATACCAAGGAATTATAACTATAAATTGCAAATATATAGAGAAAAATGCAACAAAATAATGCCTCTGTCCTAATTATCCAAAAGCAAGTATTTATTGAGCCTCTACTAAGTGTCAAGTAATGTCTAGATCCCAGGGATGAATCAGTGAATAAGATAGTCAGGGCTTCCCTGGTGGCGCAGTGGTTGAGAGTCCACCTGCCGATGCAGGGGAAACGGGTTTGTGCCCCGGTCCGGGAGGATCCCACATGCCGCGGAGCGGCTGGGCGCGTGAGCCGTGGCCGCTGAGCCTGCGCGTCCAGAGCCTGTGCTCCGCAACGGGAGAGGCCACAACAGTGAGAGGCCCGCGTACAGCAAAAAAAAAAAAAAAAAAAAAAAAAATAGTCAATGCCTCTTCTCATGAAACTGAGGTACCAGAGGGATAAAAAAAAATAGTTAAACAAGAAAGCAAGCAAATAAGTAAACACGTAGAAAATAATTATGAGTCTTGATTGGATCTGTGAAGGAAGTAAAAAAGACACAGAAATAGAGAATGTTAGGGGAGAACTGAGGTCAGGAGTGATTTCTCTGAGATGGTGATACTTAAGCTCAGACTTGAATGATTAAAAAGGGGAGGAGACGCTAAGTGTATTTCAAACAAAAGAAACAGCAGATACAAGAACGCTAGAGTAGGAAAGAGCTAAACATGTTCCAGGGATTGAAAGAAAATTAGTGTACTGACACCAAGGGGACAAGAGTGAGAGTAGTACAAAGTGAGGATGATTATACATGACCAGGATGATAAGCAGCCTCTCAAAGATCACTGGAAGGATAATCTTTGCTAAGTTTGGAACATGATATGTTCTTTATGATTTTTAAAATAACAGTTTATCAAAGTGCTTAAGAAACATCATCCAAATCACTGTATATATAGAGAGAGAGACACACATTTATACATATATGTAAACTTAAGAGCAGAATATATAGCAGCAAGTCAAAAGAGGTCAATTGTAATGATATCATTTATGCTTATATTTTTCTACTATAACTTCAATAAACAAAAAATTCTTTCTTTAACTTTCATGATAGTAAACTCTTCTGGTTTCCCTCCCAACCTCTTGAAACAACTCTGTCTTCTTTGTGAGATACTTCTTTTTTATCTCTTCTAGTTATCTCATTTTCCACATACCACTACATATATTCTCCTTGGCAATCCATAATTCCTTGATCTCGGTTTTCAACTCTTCGTTAATTACTCCCAAATTTCTATCCTCAATCCTGGTTTCTCTTCTGAGGCTGAGACACATATCCCACTGCACAACTGCTGTATCCATATTGATGTCATCTCTGTCTATATCTATATATCTATATCTCTATACTACAGGAATCTGAAGCTCCGTGTTTCCCAAAATGATCTCATCCCCTTCTCCCACTCAACCAGCCATTTTTATACACCTTGTTTTGCCTTCCTGTCTATACACATAGCTGGAAAATCTACCTGGTTATCCAAGCAACACTTAAGAGTCTCTCTTAACCTTCCTTCTTTTTTAAGTTAAGTTAGACAATATAGTCCATAAATATGACTTCCTAAATTTCCTTCAACATCATCCTGTTTTTTAATAGCATAAATTCCCGGCTCATTTATGTAGCTTACACAGCCCTTCCTAACATCCCCTTTGCTTTCCTCTACAGCCACATCTCCTTCTACCGCCCTCTGCTCTACTCTCCATTCAGACTGTTGTTCCTTGATCTTTTCTCCTCCAGGTTTTCATATTTCTCTCCCTAGGTTAATTCAATATCTCCTCCTCCACTCAACCTGCATTCTCTTTCATGGAACTCATCCCTCAGGTCTCAAAGGCACACCAGTCGTCCTCCTCTATCCCAGATCTAGCCGGATACTACTCCTCTATGTTTTCAGGGCAATACATACTTTCACTAGGGTAGTGCTTATCACTGTGCTAAATAAACCCATGTGTTTGTCATCTTCTAATATACATCAAACAAGACGAGAGGAGGGACATTTCTATCCCCAGTGCAAAGTAGAGTAAATGTTGAGTGTGTGGAGTATAGCAACACTTAAAATATATCTGCTAAATGAGAACTGAATGTATAGTCCCTATGATATCCTAGGCACTGTGCTATCTGCAAAACAAAGATAGATAGCTTATGCCCTCCAGTTACAAATAAACTGATCTCTACAACATATGGTGAAAAGTGCAACATAGAGGCATACACAGAGTCATATGGCAATATGTATTTTGAATTAGTTAATAAACATGTGTTAGCACTTTCTGTGTAATAGACACAATTCTATTTACATTACTATGAGGTATATATTAATGATAACACTCATTTTATAAATGTGTAAACTCAAAGAATATAAATTTGCCCAAGCGCATGTTGCTAGTAAGCTGAGATTTGACCTTTGAGGTTCAAATTTGAGGTAGCCTGGCTCCAGAATCTATTATATCAACCGTGATGCTGTACTGCCTCTCCCATTGAAGGGGTCTCCTCAACATAACAATTTGATAAGCCAGTTCTTCTTTCAAATGGAAAAGCATTTTATAATGAGGCTACAGAACAATGTGGCAAAGAAAGACTGGCTCTATTTTCTGTGAGAAGTTTGTTGAGATTTCCCCTCCACCCAATAACAAGTTCAGAGTGTGTTTTTTTTTTTTTTAATCTGTTTAGAACAGTCCACCAAAAATATACTATTAAAAATATCACCTACAATAGATCTTGATTGTTATATGTTACAATATGATATTTACTGCTGTATATACTGCTTGGAAAAAATACTTATTTTGATAAATATCTATACTATATTCTAAAAATATATATATTTGCTAGTTGTTTCTATGAATATAAACTAATTTACAAAAAATAAAGAAAAACTTGCCAAATTGCCACCCTTTATTATTTATTGGCTATACTGAGCATTATGGCAGTTACCTTGATAGCTTATATAAACATATAAGAATGCTAGGCTCTTAAACAGAGGGCTGTAATGTGAGGGATTGGAACTGCCATCTGTCATGGGAAAAAGAAAAACAAAGTTCTTTGTTTTCTAGCATGCATAATTAACAGCATTTTTACCTAATAAGAATAAAAGACACTATGTAGAACAAATAAAATCTAATATTTTAAATAATTTATAATTGATTTGAGGGGAAAGTAACTTTATATACCTTAAAACTAGTATTGATATATATTTTAAACCTACAAATTTACCACAAAATTTAGCAGAAAAAAATATAAATGATGAAGTGAGGATATTTATAAAGTTGTGATCAATCAGTTGAAGTCAGTTTATGAAGAAATCAAGCTGTTCACTGGTATTTAAAATTTGTGGACAAATGTTAATTACTCTCCAAGGTGCCAGATTCTCCACTTACATTAATTATTAATAAATTACACATTCATATAAAGTTCACTTTCCCAAAACCAAGGAGGTAATGTAATATCAAACTCACTAAATCATATAGTGCTGGTAACAGCATGAAAAAAATAAAATGAGGTTTACATTTCAGAAACTGACTAAAGAAGGCAAGCCATATTTTCTCTTGCATGGAAGAGAGTTATTTGGTCATTTTAGTCAAGTTATTTTTGAAGTTCCAAATTGAAAGATTATCTTATATATGACATTTCCTTAATAAAGACTTTTTGGTATTTTGGTAAATGATCTGCAATATGTACTACCTCACACAGATATCTGCGGCCAGAGCTGTTCAAGCTGATCTATACTTCTATTTTAAATTCCCTAAGCAGCTGCTTATCATGCTTAATATTACCATTAATTGCTACCACAGTATTTTACATATACATGTATATGCAGAGAAAAATTCATATATTTAATAACTATTAACGTTTCATTCCTGAACCATTCAAGATCCTCACATTAAATTTCAATTAGTTTGGGTGTTACTGTGTTTCTCAGTTTAGCCAATGATTAAGCTGACTTGACAGAATCAATGAGATACTTATTCCAAATAGACAAAGACTTGTCTTATGGGCACTAGATATTTGTCTGTTGGAAACACGAGATTTAGGTACTTGATAGAGCTTCTTAATACTCTCCTGTTATTAGGCAATGCTTGCATTCAGTTTTCTTCCTGCATAAGTGACATATGACCCTAGGTGTATCTTACTGTGGATCGCATCATCAGTAAAAGGGTATCGTCTCCTTCTTCTTTAGAAAAAAAAGATTGCTCTTATTGCCAACCTAGAAATGGAGGGCAGGGCAGAGGTTCTCCTCAGTTTTACTTCTCCCCTATGCTCAGCTGCATAAAAACTAAGATCCACTTTCTATGACCACTTTTGAAAATCGATTCCATAGATCTGTTATTCCATTTTGAAGATGAGTGATACAACCTAGATCATTCTTATAAAGAGGGAAAGTGGACATTTACAACATAAGCCAAACACTTAAATGTGGTTTGCTGAGAATATTCTGGAACTGGAATTTGAGAAAGAGAATCCACTTTGTCCCCCTATTTTGTTGAATCAAGCTAAGAGCCCTATGTGGTAGGTCTTCGTGTCTCTATTTTAACAGGTAAAGAGCGTGAGCCTCAAATTTTAAATAACTTTTCCAAGGTCTCACTTCAGGTAGGTGGTGAAACTGATATTTAGGCCTATGTCCATCCAAATCCAAAACTGTTACCCCTTTAGTTTTACCAGACTGCCATCTAACTTGCCACATGTACTCATGGCCAGGGAGTATTTATAGCTAAAGGAAAAAAACTAAGTGTGGAAATATGGCCAGGGAAATTGTGGAAATGTGTGTTCAGTCACAGTCTCTTTACTTATGTCATTGCAAATAAATGTGTCTGGTGAGAATCAGAGTCAGACTGACAAAGAAGTCAGTATTTCTAACCTCAAGGTATTCAATGGTAACATATAAATGAAGGATATCTAAAGAAACATTTCCAGCAGATCAAGTATTTAATAAGAAAGTGATTTTCCAGTAATGTAGTTATGAACTAGGAATATAGACATTTGGCCTCAGCTTTATTTTTATTATGTCAATTGTCAAATGATTTGGTGTAATAAAGTGTTCAGTTATGTCAGTCTTGTCTTCATTTTATTTATGTGTTCATCTATTCATTCATTTCTTTTTCAGGAAGCATAGCCATCATTGTGCCTCTCGTCCTCTTGGTGACTTTGATAACCACCTTGGTAATTGGTTTAGTGCTTTGTAAAAGAAAAAGAAGGTAAGATGCAAGGTTCTAGACCAACAGTAAATAAATTACACAAATAGTTACAGAAGCCGATTTTTTTTAAGAAAATTTCTTAAAGTATGATTTACATATTCCAACTGCTGAATTCTATGTTTTTTGAACCATTTTATCCCTCTACTTCATTTTAAGTGATTATAATTTAGACAACCTTTCCCTTATGTTATATTGATGGAATGGCTGCATTTGCATATTCCAACAAAAATAACAAGGGAGTTATTAAACATTCAATAGAATTTTACATTTGTGGTAGTTTTTCCTTGAAATAGCAAGCGTCTCTAAAGAGCATTTTGTAATATTAATGTGTAAGATTAGTAATGTCAATAAAATGATAATGGCTATGTATTGTATGTCACAAATTGTACATTTTATTCACAGATTACATATTTGTTGATTTTATATATTACTGGAAGTATCATTATTTCAACTTATTTGAATATGCAGTTAAAAGATCTATAAGGAGTGAGTTGTCTGTGGGGTTATTATCTGGAAGCTAGAGTTTGTGAGTCCGTTTTTTTTTGTTTTGGTTTGGTTTAGTTTGTTTGTTTGTTTTTTGCGGTACACGGGCCTCTCACTGTTGTGGCCTCTCCCGTTGCGGAGCACAGGCTCCGGATGCGCAGGCTCAGCGGCCATGGCTCACGGGCCCAGCCGCTCCGCGGCATGTGGGATCTTCCCGGACCGGGGCACGAACCCGTGTCCCCTGCATCGGCAGGCGGACTCTCAACCACTGCGCCACCAGGGAAGCCCCGCGAGTCCGTTTTTGAATTATGTAAAAGAGGATTTTAGCCACGTGACTTGAGGATTGAAAGTTTATCACTATTTTTTTATAGACCTTTTTCAGGAACGAAAGGGAGAAAGTAGAATTTTAAAGGGCAATTGATTAGTGAATATTCAGTTTCAACTAATGTGGTATTAGCTATTTACAAGGAATATGTTCCAAGTGCATTTTTTACTGTTAAATCTAAATAATTTGGGAAAATAATGTATTACATTCAGAGTTTTTGTTCCTCTGTGAATCAATAAATGTCATTTATTTTCAGTGTATTTTATTTAAGAATGTTCCATCAGTTATATTAAAATGTCATTAAATCTACAAATACGACAGTTTCATGCACCACATTGTGATATTTAGACAACTCACACAATGTTCACTTATTCTAGGACAAAAACTATAAGAAGACAACCTATTATCAATGGAGGAATAAATGTAGAAATCGGCAATCCATCTTACAACATGTATGAGGTGGATCATGATCACAGCGATGGAGGTCTTTTAGATCCTGGCTTTATGGTGGACCCAGCAAAGGTAAAGTTTTAAGATGACGCACTGTGAGCACTAACATTCTTGAGTCATTTCTCCATAAAATGGTTCTGAATTTCATCATTATTTCTTTTATCTGAAGTTAGATTAAAGAACTTTAGGATGCATTGAATTTTATAGGCTCTTCTAAAGAAAAAATAAAATTGTGGACTGCATTCACCTGAAGCACGAAGTTAATGTAACATGTTTTGGAAAATAATATTTATTTATTCGCTTAGTTTATAAACATAGCTTATTTAAAATAATATTCAAATGTGTTGAGGTGCTGGCACATCTAAATATACAGCCAAGTGTAAAATTACTGATTTATTTTTAATAACAAAAAGAGTACAGTGTTTCATTGCCATAATAAGTACTTTATTTCCAATAATGTTTTATTGAATAGTCCACTAAGCTGTGTGCTTGGATTTGTTTGTGATCAAATCGCTTTTAAACAATATTTTTCTACCTACTATAATATCCTTCTTATTGATTTGAGACATACCATTGATATATATAGCCTAAAAATCCACAGTCTTTTTTTAGTTTCTATTAGTTCATATTACTGAATGCTCAGTTTGGAAGCTTTCATAAGAAATAGATAAATGATGCAACTATCTAGATAAACTTGCAAAGATTCCCTTCACTGTATAATCGGAATATTTTGCATGATAATTATAGAATATTTTAAGAGCATCAATTGAATTAATGAATTAAGAGCATCAATTTGCTAGTATGGTATGATTTTTCTTAGCTTATTTGTTCATTCATTAAATGGTTATTTATATTCTGATATATTAAAGGTATTTTGTCCAAAATGCACCATTATATTAAATAATCGCAACGATCACATGGCTTTGCACTCATAGCAATAGCTGTTCCCAAAGAAACTGAATAGGTCCCCATATATTCAATCTAGTTCTGAATCCATGGCCAGACTTTCTAAGCCTAAAATTTGTGGTCTGAAACTGAAGAAGTATTCATTTCTATGAAAAGAAATCAATCATTATTGCATAGATAAGTTTTTACGCTATCAGAAGATATTGTATACTTTTTTCCTCATTAGAAATAATTTTTTAGTTACTCTAAATTATTAATTCAGTTACTAACTCCTACATTTGAATTTGTTTGTGAAATAAACCCTGGTAACCTAAGTTTCAGTGTTTTGTACTGGAAATTGAAACACTAAACATACTGTGCATGTTGTTTGATAATTTATAAAGGAGAAAGACATTTTAAATAATAGACTTCTCATATTCTATGAATTTTTCTTAGGAATAAAATACAGTATCTGTAACTATAATATGAACTGATGAGGATATACCTTATACACTTTTTATGAGCGGGAGGGTTCTCATTTTCCCCATCATTTTATTTCTAGTGATAGAGCTAAGCCTATTTTGGATACTTAAAGGGGCTAGCTTTTTAATATTCCATTTCATTTTTAAAATATTTACTCTAGGAAGATAAAGCTATGCTTCAGTGCCCCTCAAATATATTTTTAATGTATTTAGCAAATAACATTCAGTAAATATCTATTTACTTATTTTCTGATTGACCAAAATTACACTAAATGTGACTTAGATGGCTGATTCTAGCTGAGTCCTGATGTTTGAAATGTAAATATGAATTGTTGCCTAAGAAGTAACTGCAGAAAATACATTTATAGGTATAGACGATTTTAAAAAGCAGGTAGCCACACCAAAGCAACCTTCATGATGAAGTGTTTTTCATAGAGTATTCACTTGTTACAATGGTTTGATATATTCATGATGTGAATGTGAATGATGATTCATGAATTCATGATCTGTGAATCACAGATCTAATATTAATAGTTATTTCATAAATTATTGAAACTACCATGAACACAATGTTGATGCCCCAGGGCTGAAGAATATATCTTATGTTATTTTTATGACTTAACATGAGTTTATATCAATGAAAACAGTTCCATGATATTAGATCAGAAACTAAAATTCTCTGTTTACACACAGCCCAGGTATATAGGGGGAGGGACCAGTGCTTTCAAGCTTCCACACACAGCGCTGCCCAGCTACCTAAACTCTGATTTGAAAGGACCACTAACCGCTGGGGTGAGAGAAAATTCATTATTCCATACCCATTCCATCACAGAACTCCTCACAATCAAAGATGATTACTAGACTTAGATAGGGGCTTATCTTTAATGATTTTTTAATTAACAAAAGATTTCAAAACAGCATTAAAATTGGGGGCTTAAGTGTCCTGCGTATGCAAAATTATATATGAAATGTTATTTTCGGCAAGTTATTCAGTAGAAATATCTCTTCTTCTAAATTTGAAAATGTTAAAGCTCCTTAACAGTAAACATGAGCATTTGCTATTGTTAGAACAGAAATCTCTAGCCAGAAATTTAAGCTGAATAGTTTAAATTTATGTTTGGCTTGGTTTATTTTCTATTAAGGTGCTTTGTTTAGTATATACAAATTTGATATCCTTTTAAATAAAAATATAATACAAAATGTGGCATTGTATGGAGAAATTAGAAATGGTGTATGAAACCATTCTTGAAAACTTTTTAAGTAACTAGCTTCTAGAGAAAGGTGCTTTGTCTAAAGTTACATGGTTCATATTGGAAAGAAGAGGGATTAAAGACAGGTATCAAGATTCCTAGGATTGATCTCACCCTTGCACCTCTCTCCCATCAACTGTTTTTCATTCTCATTTTTTTTATCATGTTTGTCTCATTTGCATGGCTCAAAAAATATAATATTTCTTTGTTATGACTAAGATTTAACGTTCTATTTTGGAAAGACAAAATTTTAAAAATCCAACTAGGTAACAACCTCAGGTTAAGTTGCAACTATTAAAATAATAAACATTGTATATGTTTTTCAAATGAAAGAGATCATTTCTTCATGTCTCAATTCTACCTCAAAGTGATGCAAGTATCTATGAAACTTAGAATGAATGTGTCCTTCACAATTCTTTAGAAGAATCCAAAAATATTTCCAATAATAAGTACATAGAGATTGTTTGAAGCAAAAATACTGTCTTTATTTTTTAAAGTTTACACAACTAATGTAGTTTACTTTCATTTTTCTTTTTTTTTTATTTCATATTGAAAAATTATAAGCACCAAGCAGTTAGATAACCAAGCAAAAAGATGGCAGCACATCTTTCCTGCCACTGCAATAGCATTAAGGGGAGAAAACATGGACTGGAAATAAGACAGTTTGGTTTAATGTTCTGTACTTTTAAATAAAGTCACAGTGAATATAGCTTTCATGAAGATTTCTTCAGGCTTTCAATATTATGTCAAAGCTCCCCTTAGGTTCACAAGTTAACTGAAAAATGTACAATTATGTTTTTATCTAAAACGATGCTAAAGTCAACGAAAGCCTGTAAACAGAATTTAAATTACATTTATATAATTACTATTTAGTAAGTTAAATGAAATGCATATAAATGTTGTTAACAGTAAAAGATAGACATCATAGAAAATAACAAATTCATGTGGTCAAAACAGGTAATAAAACTATATTTATTTTTCTCCTTCAGCCAACAAATTACTCCAATCCAATATATGCGAAATTGTATATGGATGGGCAAAACTGTCGAAACTCCTTAGGAAGTGTTGATGAAAGGAAAGAACTGCTTCCAAAGAAAATAGAAATTGGGATAAGAGAGACAGTGGCATAATGAGCGATACCTTTTATATACTGTATAAATGTATAAAATGTAAGGATTACTTTTGTATGTTCCAACAGTATTATACTTGTTTTGGGATCAGCATTACCTCTTCCTTTATCTTTTTTCTGGTCAATTGTTTTCTGAGTTTTCTGGGTTTTATTTTTTGCTGATGACTACTGATTGACCATTTGTATGGTATTTTTATGAAAAAGAACTGCACTACAGTACAGTTTACACCAATGCTGCTGATAAGACACCTTTGAATTTGTTAAAATTAAAAACAACATATTCCTTTGTAGTGTGAATATGAGCAATCTATTTTATATGAACTTTTTTGGTTCTACTTAATCAACAAAGATAATCTCTGCACTTTTTCATTATACGGTCTGAAAGCTGTAATACAATATCATTTAATTCTCTGTTTAAATTGATGGAAAAATGATTGAATGGTCAACTCTCTTCTTTGTGCCCATTAAGACTGATTCAGACTGCTGAAAACATGTAGCCCTCACAAGTTCAGCATAACCAGCTTTGAAATTAGTCTTAGGTTGCCAAGTGAGAATTTTGACAAAAAACCTTTAAAAATTTATAAAATTAATAATTTGCATGAATACATATGACTACATTTTCCAAAATTTAGTGGACTCTCTTGTGATATACTAAAAGTATACACCCTATAAACAATAGTTATATTTAGGTAGTAGAACATAGCAAAATTATAATCAAAAGTGGAAAGAACACACTTGTTATGGGAGAAGACATTTTGTTTTCCCTCAGTCCTGAGGTAAATAGCCAGCCTAGAGCACAACAGGGCATTGGGCACTCATGTCTTAGGAATTTCTTCCCAGTCACGTGCATTTTGTGGAAGATTAACCCAACCCCTTAACACACAGAACACTAAAGAATACTATATAAGCACACAAATTGATAACACAGTTTCAATTATGTGAATGCATTCTCTTTGCGAGATCAAAAGGAAGAGGCAAGGCAGCCATTATGGTATAGAGTAATCAGTAAATATTTTCAATATACAATATGACTAATCTATTATTTGCCCTATCCAAAATATATTCTTAAGGGACTTTCCAAGTTATGGAAAAACAATTATCTGCCCATAATCAAAGGTGGAGAGTATACATGCTGACCAGTTACTCTGGTACTCTGATTTCTTCTGGTTATACAAAACACATGGACCCCATTTACTTGTCTGTTTTCAAATTTCAATTGAAACACACATACGGTTTATTTAAGTTGTATAAAAAAGTATAGCATTTTTATACAAATATCTTTAAAGGCACAAAAGATTTATTCACAAGGTATGGAGGGCTTTTTGTTCCTCTGATAGACATGACTGACTTTTAGCTGTCATAATGTATTAACAGATGAAATATGTTTGTGATTGCTCTTTATCCCTTTGTACAAGCATTAAAAAAAAAAAACACAGCTGTTTTATAAAGAGACTTTTTGTTGTACTATGTGCATGCATACTACCTATTTCTAAACTTTGCCATATTGAGGCCTTTATAAACGATTGATTTATGTAATACTAGTGCAATTTTGCTTGAAACAATGTTATGCATATCATAAACTTTTCCAGGTTCTTGTTTAAGTACATTTTTTAAATTGAACAGTATTTTTCATTTTGGTTATAATAGTCATTTTGCCTATGTTTCTACAATGAAGTGTTAAATACTTTATAAAAAATTGTTGACTGGCTTATTTAAATGAAATTCTACATATTTAAGTGCTTGTGTTGGATAGTTTTTGAAAAGAAAATTATTTTCTTTATGGAGTTTAACATTCTTAGGAAGTTATTTTAGTAAACATGAGACATAATTTTTGTTGTATCCTTAGGACATACTCCTTGGGTTAGGACTGATTTCACTGCATCATTTTTCAAATCACAATAAGAAGGCATTTTCTCTCTTCTTGAAGTAGAAACACATCTCTTACTTTTTCCTTTTCCCTGCCATACATTGCTCATCGTGGTCGCCATGTTGCAATAGAAAGAAAGATAGGTTATATACACAATAGTATGACAATTGTGTTGAAATAAGCCAAAGTTCTTCCTGCTCTTTCCCATTCTCAAAAAAATGTACTTTAAGGAAAACTCAGACTCCATTAGATGCTGTGTAGACATTATTTTGTAAATGGAATAGTTATTAGTGTACCTACTTGGAGTATTGGAATAGAGATGCAAATGTAGGAGGGTCTGATTGACTGGAGCTATCATTGAGTTGTATTATCTGAAAGAGTCTTTGTATATCAGAGCTTTATGACCATAGCTGACATTATCATTTGAAAGAGAAGAACCCACAGATTGGAATGACCTCGATGCAACTAACATTAGTATAAGTATCTACCAAAACATACATGATATACAACTAACACTCAGGGTCTGGCATCAATGACCTATTTTCTCTCTAGTACACTGAAAACTATAGTCAAGAGAGCTCAGGATGCAGCTCATCCTAAGGACCTACATTCTCATGGTCCTTAGTTCACAGTATGTTTCACCATTCTATGCTGGTTCATTCAAGTCCACATCAGAATCCATAGTATTTCTAGTTGCAGTTACTTTGCATTCAGTGTTTAGAGAACAAAGATATTTCTTGTCAACTCCTCAAACTTTATTTCTATGGCTCTAGCTGTTTCTATTTCAATTTTCTTTTGCAAAAACTCATATAAATATTAGAAAGTCAGGTGTATAATTCTCCACAGTGACCAATTTTTATAAATGCCTTTCCAAAATACTTCCTGAAATATTCCTTCAAGTTTTGATGGGACACATTGTCTAAAAAATAAATGCTTCCTGGTAAACTCTTCTTCTTACCCATATGTCTTTCCATCCAAAGCAGAGATTTTCAGCCTTTTGACATTTGAGCCAGGTAATTCTTTGTTGTCCTCTTTAGAGTAAGACACTTAGCAGGATCTCTGTCTCCTATCCATTAGTCGCTACTAGCACCACCCAAAGTTGCAACAATCAGAATACCTACAGACGTTGCCACATGCCTTCTGGGGAACAATATTGCTCTTGCTAAGAACTGCTGATCTAGGGCTGTGTTCTGTTTCTCGCTATTAAATGACTTTCAGCTGGATCAGCTGAGTCAAAAAAAAAAAAAAAAAGGCTCCTCATCACCAAAATCATGGCAGTCCTAAGTTTTTATTTTAATTCTTTAATGTTGATGATGCATGAGTTACAGAAACTTGGTATTAGTAAAGTGCCTATGTAGTTTAAAAAAGTCATTACTAAGGGAAAATTTTCATTTAGAAACGTACCATTTTGCATAAATTGGGCTATTTTCATTTATGCAAATGTTTTATTTGTGGCCTTTTTGATATCATTAATGATTATGTGTTATTTTGTTTAGTGGTTGATTATATGCTTATTTTGTTGTATCTCGAGGTTGAGATTTAAGCTTGCAGTTTTCATCTAGGAATGTTTCTTTCCATTTTTATGATGACTCACAGAAGTTCAACACTCAATGTATTTTATGGCTATTATAAATGAACTATAATATGTAAAATGCCCACAATTTCCAAATCCCTAACAGGGAAAATTGATACATGTGATGAAGGAAATATAAAAAAAAATTGTTAACTTTTCTTTATCCTCTCCCATCTCCATATCTTCCAACAGATACAAAATCTTATTCCTGTCTATGAATACCACTACTATTTACAAATTCAACTTTTTCATGTAGTTTTACTTAAAAGATTAAAATATACGATAATTAAAATTCTGCAGAGTTGAGCAAAATATAGCTAACCACTTTCTTCACCTTATGTCCCATTCCAGTTATTGTCAGTTTGTTTAACAATGGCTCTCTCAATATTAAAAGATTTATTTAAATTTAATGTAGATTAAAGTCATTGTTCAAATAGGTTCCCTTGAATTGTAACTTGTAAGAAAAAGAGGGACTCAAGCACTTCTTTTGAAGATGACTACTGGGTAACATAGCACAAAAATTATTTTTCCATGTGTTTTGAATATGAGAAAAACAACAATAGAGCAAAAAAATGGTGTATTTTTCAACTTTACTACCAAATCTATTGCTAACTCAGTATATCCAGAAAATTAACTTGTCCAGCAAAGATAAAGTTAATATAAAATATTCAGAACCAGTTTTATTCAGAAAAACATTTAGTTTTTGATGTTATCTAATATCAAAAGGCCCAGGGACATATACTTCATGGCATGAGGTGCATGTATCTAGTCTAAAAAAAGAAAAATAAATGAAATGACTTCTCTGGTTTAACTTTTCTCTTGTAGATATTACACTTAAGTGGCTGCAATTTATTCTGAAAAACAGTTTCTAGTGAATCCCATCATTTTTTGTACCCAAAGTGATCAAAAATCAAAGAAAAATTGTTACTAAAGATGGCCTATTTGATAAATTCTGTGCTTAGAAGGTGTTCATTCTCTTTGATGGATAGTCTGCCCCTTTAGCACAGCATTTGTAAGAGATCAGTGAACCTAGGCAATGCAATTCTGATACTTTAGTCATTTATTCACTCCAAGATAATTTTTCAGCTGTAGTTTCTTTTGCAGTTTTAATAGATAAATTATGTGTCTCCTGATAGAAGGTGATTTCCAGCTTTTTTATGCTGTAGTGGTTTGGAGAACCAGTAATATAACTGTCCTAGCCTTTCAAAATATAATGTCAATAGTGAAAGCCATATGCAGCTTATTCAAGTCAGTAATATACAAACTTATAAGTGAGAACTATTTTTCTACACACAGAATAAACTGTGAAATGTAGTTTAGAATAAAATTTAGAAGTTTGAAATAAGGCTGTTGATGGAGATACTTAAAAAAACAATACACAGAGTCTAACTTTAGTATGGCTTGATTGATTTGATACAATATTTCTCAATGAATAATGTCAAAAGTAAGGTAGAAAATAACCAGACAATGAAATTTCAAATGGAGCAATCTCCATTCTTGCAGTCTACAAGTGTCAATAGTATGTTTGTGGAAATCTATATAAACACGTAACAATAATGACAACATACAAACACACATGTACATACACTCACATATTCTCACACACTGAATTTGAGGTCCCATTAATTGTGAAGATGGCATTTTTCTCCTATTTTACCTAAATTTTAATCACGTTTAGCTTCTCTGGCTTATAATTTCAGAAATCACTACACTTATCCATATTAGTAACAATTTCCTAGATTCTTATTCTTTAATATAAAATCATATCTCTCCCTATTTGCTTCTTATTTTCTTCTATCCAAAGTGATCTTACAGGAAGCCAACATTCTTCTTTCACTATTTTGTCATAAGCTGTATTGCTTATTTTTATTGTAAAAAATAGTCATTTTAGGAAACAAAATGAAGAAAAATTAATAGGAAGTTTAAAAACTAGAGAGAACCAATTATGGTTTCAGAGAATTTTATTCATTTGTTTTAGAATCATGCTTAAATTTAATTTTTCTATCCTGCTTTAAAAATATAACATTATAACATTAAAATATTTGGTTTTATGTCTTTCTTGTGCTTTTATTTAGTTACTTCTTTTTATTCAATTTCTTGCTTATTTTATGGAAACTCTATATTGCTTGTTTTTATTTTTCTCTTTTGAAAATTATAGTTTATAATTTGTTCTACTGGTAAATACTTCCAACTCTAAATAATTAAATATAGAATTTAAAAATAAGGTTTTTTTCTCTCTCTCTAAATTGAGGAATTTAACATCCTTAGATTCCTCTAACCTAGCTTACCCTCACAGTCTTTGTTGATACAGTTTGTTGTTTTATTAAGAAAATATTTTTTAGAATGATATTTTAAAATTTATTTTTGTATTTTTGTATTATTTATTTTATTTATTTATTTTGTTGGCTGCATCAGGTCTTAGTTGCAGGATCTTTTGTTGCGGTGCGTGGGCTTCTCTCTAGTTGTGGTGTGCTGGCTTCTCTCTGGTTGTGGCATGTGGGTTTTCTCTCTCTAGTTGTGGTGTGTGGGTTTTCTCTCTCTAGTTGTGGCGTGCAGGTTACAGAGCACGTGGGCTTTGTAGTTTGCGGCACGTTGGCTGTCTCACTGAGGCACACAAACTCAGTACTTGTGGCGTGTGGGCTTAGTTGCCCCGTGGCATGTGGGATGTTAGCTCCCCAACCAGGGATCAAACCCACGTCCCCTGCATTGGAAGGTGGATTCTTTACCGCTGGACCACCAGAGAAGTCCCATTAAGAAAATATTTTAACTGAAGTATTACTTTTTATATGTTTTGTCTTTATCAATTATTTGGAATATTTTCAACTATTTTTACATTTATGATTTCTTTTTAAAATTTATCATTCCATCACTGTATGATTCTTCCATCCTTAATTTCTTTATTTTGACTGATGTCTTATTAGTATCTTTCATGAAGCATACTTATGAAAAGCCTTTATCAGTGGTATATTTGCTGAACTTTTGCATATGTACAGACATTTTTCTAAGGTGTTCAAATATGAATGTCAACTCAACTGTATGTATATTTTTGGAGTTTTTTCTTTTCCTCCAAAGTTAGGTTGAACCTGCCCCACTGCTTTCTGGTGTTCAGTGCTGTTAAGGATAAGTCTGAGACCAAACAGGTTTTCCTTTCTTTGTAACATTTCTCCCCAGACTTTAAGAAAACAAAGCAAAAACTAATTATAGTTAAAATATATTGTCAAATATACACATACATTTTTATTAATTTTGTCTATCTACTACAATTTATTTTTAGCTGAGATTAGTTTTCTTCAAGAGGTCTTTGTCACTTCTGTCCAAAGTGTTTTCTTTCAATACACAGAATCACCTACAGTTCTTAGATTAAATCTTTATTTTTTATTTACTAGAGAAAAATTATCTTAATATCTTTTCTCCTTTTTTTTCCTTTATTCTTGAAGAGATTTTCAAGTTTCTGGCCTGAATTCCTGATTTACTTTTTTCCCCTGCATATTCAGTTTATTTTTCACGTATTCATGTGTGAGTCTGTGTGTGTGCATGCATGCAAGTGCCTTGGGGATGGGTCCTTCCTTATCTTGCTCAACTTTCTTTTTAACTTAGTTTTTTATTTTTCTGTTTAGTGTATTTTCTTCTTATGGTTTTCTGCTGAGGTATCATAGTATCTGTTTCCTGTTTCCTACTCACAATACCAACTTATTTTCAAAAGTTTTTGTTTTGTAACAATCTGTAAGTCTAGAGAATGATGTTTTGACATCCTTGTCCTATGGAATTTTTAAAAGCGTAATCCAAGTGCTTTTTACATTTTCTTTGCCATTCACTAATTTTTTTTTTTTTTTTAGGCTGCATTGGGTCTTTGTTGCTGCATGCAGGCTCTCTCTAGCTGTGGCGAATGGGGGCTACTCTTTGTTGCAGTGGACGGGCTTCTCATTGTGGTGGCTTCTCTTCTTGCAGAGCACGGGCTCTAGGCACGCAGGCTTCAGTAGTTGCAGCACGCAGGCTTCAGTAGTTGCAGCACATGAGCTCAGTAGTTGAGGCACGCAGGCCCTAGAGTGTGCAGGCTTCAGTAGTTGTGGTGCGTGGGCTCTAGGGTGCTCAGGCTTCAATAGTTGTGGCATGTGGGCTCAGTAGTTGTGGCTCACAGGCTTAGTGGCTCTGCGGCATGTGGGATCTTCCCAGACCAGGGATCAAACCCATGTCCCCTGCATTAGCAAGCAGATTCTTAACCACTGTGCCACCAGGGAAGTCCTGCCATTCACTAATGTTTAATTACAGAGAAAACACTACTTCCAGTGCTTCCCAGCAAATAGGGTATACAATATTTATTGTCCACTCTTTCCATCAATTTTATGCCTCTTAAATATCTTTCTTAGGTCTATAACTTCTGGTCCATTTCTCCATCATATATCCTAGTGGGTCTTTTCTAAGAATCAGTCTAATTAATCTCATTCTCATATCAATATACCTTTACTTAAACAATAAAATAAGAAAGTGCAGAAAATGTCATTGCTCATGTATGCTGTATTATGGGGATTCTTCCTGTAATCCACACCCAGCTGCACCTCCAAATACCTGGTCCATGAATTCATTAGGAAAGCACCAGGCTTCTTTAGTGCTCCAGCACCCCTTCTCTTTCTTGAAAACAGTCCTAGAGGTCTGGACTATTTTCTGGCAGCATCACATTTTGAAAGAATGTAGAAGCTTAGATTGGGGAAGTGCTCTGCCCACTTCAAGAAGCACTGACTGGTAGAAGGATGGCTATCCACTTTATTTTCTAATACAGATCCCAGGCCTTTGCATCTTGATGCTGAGTATGGAGAAAACACATTTTTTAAATTATACAGAGACTCAGCTTCATCAGGGAAATTATTGGTAGATTACCACTGGTTTTGGTTTGTTTTTTACTTAGCTCCACTTCACCTAAAAACTCTCACACATATCATACTGATTTATCAATATTTTTGGATTTTCCTAAGTGTTTTAGAGAAAATTACAAATAACTGAATCAAAGGCTCCTTGTCAGGTGCCTTTTAAAACTGCTAGTTTCCTCTTTAACTGTTAATAAACAATGTAGGTGCAATATCTGGGAATATCGCTTCCTCTCTCCTATCCACAGTCATGTCTTCAGTCCTTAGAACTCATCCACAGAGATTAGTAGCCCTGTATCTTTCCTCCAGATGTTGTCCTTTAAAGGTGCATTAGACACCTCTTACTTCCCACTGCACAGTGTCACTTTTCACCTCTTTCTAATCTGTCTGCTGCACTTAGCTTTGCAGGAGCACAACAGAGAACTTGGCCTCAGCTGTGCTTAGTCTCTCTCTGGATTAGATTTTTTTTGCTGCCATAACAAATTACCACAGGTTTAGCCTCTTAAAACAATACATATATCATCTCACAGTTCTGTAGGTCAGGAGTCCAGGTTGGCTTGAGTAGATTCTCTGCTCCAGGTTTCACAAGGCTGGCATCAAGGTGTTGATGACCGGAGCTCTTATCACAGGCTCTAGGGAGGATGTGCCCCCAAGCTCATTCAGGCTTATGGCAGAATCCAGCTGACTGTCAGCTGGGGTCCATCCTTAGCTCCTACAGGTATCTCTATGGTCCTAGTAGGTGGGCCCCTACGTCCCAGAACCATGTTTCATAGCTCCTTCATGCTTGCAGTCTCCCTGAGTTACACTTCTACTGATCCCTTCTGCTTCCAGCCAGAGAATGCTTTTTGCGTTTAAGGGCTTATGTGATTAGGTTGGACCAATGTGGATTATAAAGGATAATTTCCTTATTTTAAGGTCCATAACCTTAATTATATCTACAAAGTCCTTTTTGCCATGTAAGCTAACATATTCATGGATTCCAGGGATTGGGGCACAGGCATCTTTATGGTGCCATTATTTGACTTGTGACACACTCTTGCTTCTGCCCTGGGGCACCTCTGAGCCAGTACAAAACAACTAGCTCTAGATGCCCTGCTAAATATTAAATTCTCTTATATTCTTCCTTGCTGGTCCAACGTCTTCATGATCTACTCTTGAATGTTCTCCCCCTCCTATTGACCAGGTCTCAAAAATGTCTTACTCAAGATACACACCTAATTGACCTTGATTATTTGCCTGAAGACAAATGATATGAGAGCAGACCATGGGGAGGACAAGAACATCTACAGGAACCTACCTGTCACTCAGCATGTGCAACCTGGTAATGTGAAGGTGTTAATACAACATGGAGCAACCATTAACCAATAAAAAAATGTCCCAATTCCATCTCTTAGCTAATTTCATGCTTCATTCTTCCTGTCTTTTTCGAAAGTCTCTGAGAAAAAAACCCAAGATTCCCTTATTAGTGATCAATTTGATAACACCTGCTTGTTTGGATTGTCTACTATTCTCAGTTTCCTGTACCTATTCTCGAAATAACTGCCCAATACAAACTGCTTGCATAAGGCCCATGTCTTAACCTCCATTTTGGGAAATAAAAAGTGGCCTTTCAAAGTAAAGTGTCAGGAAGGAATTCTAAAACAGACAGATATAATAAGGACCCCATTGTTGGGGATAGATGGGGTGATGATTACCCTGACATGCAGTGGCATCACAATTTCTAAGAGTCTCACTAGTGCTAACCAGGATGAGTTACAGGTAGAAGATGTAGCATTGGCTTACATGGTAGCTGTGGTCCTTGGACAATATAGGGACAAAAGTAATTATAAGGATTATATTGTTGTATAATTTATTTAAGTCTTAAAAAAATAGAATCAGGTTAGCCAACAATCACCTCAAGGCACACTGTTATAGGTCAGAAGGCCAAATTGGAGGCAGTTGAAGGGACCCCTATCTCCTACAGCCTCACGCAGACTATACTGAAAATTAGACCTGGACTTCATTTTACATGGAGCAGAGCTATAAAGGAGGTACCCTGGTGTAGACTTGACTTGTCTCACAGCTTAAGGTCAGTGATCTTATAGAAAGCAAACTTTGGTAGGGGATATTTGCGTGGACAAGTGTGAAAATGTCAAACCTCCAAGTTTCTCTGAATCATCCAGACTGACAGAAGGAGCACCTGCCCAACTGCTAAAGGAAAACAGGCTGCCTTTGTCTGGAGGCTCTGTAAAGATCTCACCTAAAACAGATGCCTTGCAAGGACATCCTTATTCTCCCCACAGTTTGTTCCCATTTCATTGCCTTCATGTCAATAACCAGGTTCAACCAGCTCAAGCAGGGAAACAGTTCCTTTTCCAGAAAAAAGTAGAAAACCTGGTTATTATTAAAGGGAACACATTCAAAAGTGGATCATGAAGACACAGGACCAGTAGGAAAGAATACAAGAGGATAATTTGTTTGACATCATGGTAAGAGCATCTGGAGCTAGTTATTTTGTGCTGTGATGAATCCCTAAATCATGGGAAATATGATAGTCCTCAATAAATGAGGCAGAGATGCTGGAACTGCCTTAACAGTATTTGGGGTCAGAAGGCTAAAGGAGGTAGGTGGGAATGTTAGGCCAGACCTACTGCATGTTAGGACCTAGTGTATGGGTCAACCATGTTTTGTGTAAAGTCCAAGAGGATACTTTCTTCACAAAGGTAATAAAAGATTCCCTGGTAGAGGGCAAATTAAAAACTTTGGTAGGCTGGATTTGATAATAGGAGATGTTTTCTGGAACTGGGCTCTACAGTGTCAATAGAGATAATAGTATTTCAGAATGTCATGCTTTAAGTGGCAGCATTTATCCAATAGACAGAAGGTAGAAATATTTACTGCTTTGGACAGCAAGGGTGAAGTGGCAACCAGGGTGCCTTGGGTCTGTGGCAATGACTGATAGGCCATAGGTTTTTCTGGTAGCAAGATAGATGCGCAGCCAGCTAGGTGTTACTTGACCTTACATCCAAAGAAGTTTAGAGGTGGCACATAGAAGATTTACATCCTCTACAGCAATGGATAAAAATTCATGACTCCTGATGTGGTTTCAAAACCTAAGTCAGTTCACAGACCCAGAATCCAATAATTGAAAGTGAAACCAAATGCCCTTGAGGAAGAATAAATGTTCCTTCAATCTGTCCTCAAAGGTGCTGTGCCAATTGCCAGACTTAACCTCACAATGGAAAAAGGAAATACTCAGAACTTTGGAATGTTTTTGGATATAGTATCCAAACTGATAAGAGGATACCATAACAATCATCATGCCCCTCATTTAGTGGGAGCCTGGGGAGGCCAAGTAATAAGTAAAGTTCTGATCCAGGTTTATCTTACAGTGGATCTAGTGCATCCAACTATCTACCCAGTAGCTATTTCCTGGCCCATCAATACATAGTTGGGATGCATTTTCTGAGCACCTGGCCAAACTCCGACATGTTCACTCTGATTTGTGGAGGGACAGTGATTATGATAAGGGTTAAGTGTGGAAGCTCCTGAAACTGCCCTATCTTCAAGTCAAAACAGTAAATCAGAAGCAAGAATACATTCCTGGAAGAATTTCAGAGATTGGTGCCCCAATTAAAGATCTAAAGGATATGGTGGTGCTGGTTCTGTCTTAAACCATTAGTCAAAAATAAATAAATGAATGAATCTATTTGGCAGATGACAATGGACTACTATAAACTTAACTAAGTTGCAGCCCCAATTGCGATCCTTTGCCAGATGTGATATTTTTACAGGAATATGTTAACATAACTTATGACACTTGGTGTACAGCTACTGATCTGGTAGATGCATTTTTTTCAATCCCCATCAGAAGATTCAAACTTTTTCTTTTATGCAAGAAGAACAGCAATATACATTCACTGTTGATCTCAGAACTGTGTTCACCCTCTTTCAGGAAATTTGATGATCATTTCACATTTTGTAGACCACACAGTGGCATGGGAAGGGTCACTATCTGTTTAGTAAATATAGGTATGGCAAATATAAACTTCATAGAATAATAAACTATTTATAGTTTTATGAATTTTTAAATTATTTTCAAGGCTGATGTTATTGTATGCAACTTTTTTGGTAGTGCTATAAGTCCAGGCAGAAGGCAAAAATTAGAACTTAAGTAGTTTTTGCCTAAGTGTTTTCATTTTAAATAATTGGACACAGAAGTATTTTGGATATTCAAATACTGCCTCCATTCTACATTCCATTTATTTTATGTGGAATCCTCAAATCTTGAATTATTTGCCCTTTTTTAAAAATATAATTTCTGTTCAAATTCAGTTAAGATATAATTATGCCTACAGAGTTCTCTCCTGCCTGCTTAATGATTTTTTTTTTTTTTTTTTTTTTGCGGTACGCGGGCCTCTCACTGCTGTGGCCTCTCCCGCTGCGGAGCACAGGCTCCAGACGCTCAGGCTCAGCGGCCATGGCTCACGGTCCCAGCCGCTCCGCCGCATGTGGGATCTTCCCGGACCGGGGCACGAACCCGCGTCCCCTGCATCGGCAGGCGGACTGTCAACCACTGCGCCACCAGGGAAGCCCTTAATGATTTTTAAAATAACACATTTTTATATATCTTAAAGACTGCAATAGAAAATGCAAATCTTTTTGTATTTTTACAAAATATATTTACCTTGCAGCATGATACCTGCACATCCATTTAAATGCTTCTTTTTGGCCTATATTACAATGCAAAATGAACTCTGAATCCCATGCTTGTAAGTGGATGTATATATATATATTTGAAATGAACATCTTCAGTGGACTCTTCAAGACAAGATCCTGAACATTGACTCCCAATTAATTAGTACAAAGAAAGAAAATCTATTCAAACAACCTCACTATTCATTTGATAGCTAATTAAAATGCATACTCTGTAGAAGTCACTTGACTCTCAATTACAATTAAGTATGCAAGGTTATCAGAACACCACAAGCAGAAAGTTGAAAGTAACCTTCCCCTATTAGAGTGAACACATCGGGGATGGTTCTGTGTGGTAAGGAAAGGCTGTGTGTAGCACAAATGATGTCACCACTGATCCTAGGATCCCATCAGCTGTAGCAGGCTCAAGGTAAAAACCTACTGAACTGATAAAATTGTTTGTGGACCCCATCAAATATCAACTAGAACCGTCTAAGAAAAAAATAGCTGTCAAGATTTGCCTGTTGCTCTAATGGTGTTGGGTTAATTTTGTCATAAAATTAATGATGCACTTAAAATGAAGAGATGTATGATACCTGTGAGCACTTCTAATTGAGTTAACCCAACAGAGCAGGTTACAAGTCATACAACTCGAAAAATGAATGATTAATAAGGTGCCCAAATTGTGTCCTCCCTTATTGACTGAAATCTTCAATAGGCTATTAACATAATTACCTAATTTTTACTTCAACTATTGTCATTTTAAACCAGATGACTGTGTTTTTCATGAACACCAAGCTAGATTGCTTTCTTAAATTAACCTGTGAGTAAAAGCTTTATTGAGCCTTAGAAGAAAAACTCTCCCTCTCTAAGCTCCTCTCTGAAGTACCTAGATAACAATATCTGATACACATTTCCTAAGTTATTTTACAGATGCTAAAACCCCCACCAAATGGAAGATGTTAACTATTTGATGACCATGAGCACATAGTCCCCAGGCCTCCTGGAGCTTCCAGATCGATAATGTTAACCCTGTGACACCACCCTGTTACCTCACCACTAACCAATCAGAGAACGTGCCTGAGACCCTACAACACACCTGCTTCACTTGGCCTTTAAGGATGCTTTCCTAAAACCCATCCAGGAGTTCCGGTGTCTTGCACACTAGCTGCCCTGTACTCCTAGCTTGGCGCCCTACAATAAATGCTGCACTTTCCTTCACCAAAACCTGGTGTCAATAGATTGGCTTTACTGTGTGCAGGCAAGCGGTCCCAAGTTTGGTTGGGAACAGAAGCTGTGAATTAAAAATTAAAAAAAAAAACAAAATGTGACCTAGACACACTGGTGGCTAAATTAAAACAGACCTGTATACTACTCTGACACAAGGCTGTTCAAGGTATCTAATCCATTACTGTGGCCCAAATGGATTTTAAAAAGAACAAAAAACCTCACTGAGTTTCGGCAATACTTTAATTCTGTGTTTGTGAAGCTGACTTCCCCTTGGCTGAAACTTTCAGTACAGAAAAGGACATGTCTTGGTGATAATCATAAGTATAAATGTCTCAAGGGAGTATAGTTTAGGGCAGTGAGCAGGAGAAGGAAAATGTTTAGAGAAAGAGGGAGGATTCAGGCCAGGAGTTGAAAGCTTTTCTGGAAATTTTAATGTAGGTGGAACTGCAGGTACACTTGAATGATGAGTCATGAAGATTGTAAATAATGGAGGTTTTATCGTTTTAGATGATCTTTGAGAGCCTCCGTTGTTGTAGACTTTTTTGTTGTTTGTTTTAAATCAGTACCACAAGGATCATGGTTTTCATCTGACTATTGGACCATTCACATATATTTAATTAATTCTGACAGATGCAATGTTATTCTAGAGAGTCCATCAAAAATTACATATTTTCTTAGAAATAAACAAGATTTCCCCCAGCTCTAAAGGTAGGTGGTTTATAGTCAGCTACAAAACCCATAGGAAGAGTTATTAAACTCAAAGAAGTTAACATTTATTAATTTATATAAACTTATTACTGACCTAGACTTATTGCTTTATTCAGAAGAAAACAGAGCATTTTATTTTTAAGGACCTGGATTTTGTATACACAATAGTCTATTATCAATTCAAAAGTTTGTGGCAACATTATTCTAAGAACGTGATTGAGCTATCTGCTGATATAATCAGAGAATACAACACATATTCTGCATTTCTATTTCCTAACATGAATAAATGAATAAATAAATACATTAGCTAGCAAATGACCACTTACAATAAATAGAATTCACAGATAAAATCTGCATTAAAAGATCATTAGCATTGGGGATTGAAAACACAAAACTATGGAAATGAGTTTTGAAAGCTTAATTCTCTCATTATATCTTCTCAAAGTTAGGTACATACCTCAAGATATAAATAAATCCAGAGGGTAATTTTAGTGACATATGGGGTAAGATATTCTTTTTTTGCGTTTGTAATTAGAGAAAGGGTGTGTGAGATCTCGGCCACAGTACTGTCTAAGCCTCATCTTCGTTTTCTGAGTTTACTCAGTGAGAGAACACCAGCCTTGGATGGGTCCTACACCAGATGTCATCTTTGCACAGCACAAAGTACCACCATTTTGCTTTATATAGCTTATAATCTATCCCCTAGGGCTGCTAAGAGCCCCTGTGTGATCTTTGCTACAAAAGAGGGCCCATTATCACTCTAGAATGGAGGGCCAAACAGAGGAGTTTTTTCCTTTAGAAGGGACTTACAGACTTGAGTAGCTTTTTCAGATTGAGTGGGGAAGGCTTCAACCCGACATGTGATGGTGTCAACAAATACTAGTAGATCTCTGTACCCTGACCACAGGGTCATTTGGGTGAAATCAAACTGCCAATCTTCCCCAGAGTATGTCCCTCAGCATTCAACTGGTTTGAGTAATGAAGGGGGGATTGGGTGAGCCTGCAAGTTATTACCAGCACACAAATCACAGGCAAGAGTCACTTGTTTTACTGTTCCCTTAAGTACTTTCCCTGAAAACGTCTTTTGCACCAAGTCCCATAGTGCATCCCTCCTATAGCGGAAGCATCATGCAAACTATTTTTTTTTTTTTTTTTTTTTTTTTGCGGGCCTCTCACTGTTGTGGCCTCTCCCGTTGCGGAGCACAGGCTCCAGACGCGCAGGCTCAGCGGCCACGGCTCACAGGCCCAGCCACCCCACAGCATGTGGGATCTTCCCGGACCGGGGCATGAACCCGTATCCCCTGCATCGGCAGGCGGACCCCCAACCACTGCGCCACCAGGGAAGCCCACTCCAGTTGTTTTGAAAAGTAAGCCACGGTCTCTGACCTGGTCCCAGCTTTTGGGTCAGGACTCCCACTGCTATTCCCGATCACTCATGAATGTACAGGATAAAGAGTTTGTCTAAATTTGGAAGCCCTAGTGCTGGTGCTCTACTCAATTCAGTCTTTAGAGTCTCAAAGGCCTGATAGTGGTCCTCACCCCATTGGAGAGGTTCCCTTTCTCCTCCCTTTAGAGCCTCATTTAGGGATTTTGCTATGAGGCCATAATTTGGAATCCAGCTAAAGCAGAATCCAGCCATCCTGAGAAAGCTTCAAAGTTGTCTATTTGTGATTGGAGATGGTGATGCACTACTTGCTACCTTCCAATCTATGGCCAGGGCTCATGCTCCTGGGGTCAAAACAAAGTCTAAATATTGAATCCTTTGCTGTGATATCTGAGCCTTGGTTGGGGAGACTTTATATCCCTTTTCTGCCAGAAAATGTAGGACCTTAACAGTATTCGAATCTGAATCTTGTTTTGTCTCACTACTTACAAGTAGGTCATCAACATATTGTAACAGAGTTCCATTTTTCAGGCTCAGTTCCCCAATTCTTTTGCCAACACATTTCCAAAAAAATGGGGGCTATCCCAAAAACCCTGTGGAAGCATCCTCCAAGTGTATTGCATATCCTCCAAGGTGTCAGTGTCCTTCCACTCAAAGGCAAAGAGAAACTGTGAATCTGGATATAGGGGAATACAGAAAATGCATCTTTGAGGTCCAACACAGAGAAATACTGAGCAACCCCTGGCACCTGGGTGAGTAGTGTGTATGGGTTTGGAACCATTGGGTAAATGGAGATGACTGCTTCATTTACTGCCCATAGGTAAGTCTTGCATAAACCAGTACTCCCCGTTAGGCTTTTGGATGGGGAGAATCTGGATGTTGCAAGGGGACTGACAGGGCCGAATGAGTCCATGTTTGAGGAATTTGGTGAGCAGTGGCTGGATGCCCCTCCCCTCCCACCCAGGGCTTCAGGCTTTAAAGCGTATTTCCTTTTCCAGGGATATTTCCCCTGGGTTTTCATCTTATTTCTATTGGGGAAATACATTTTGCCCTCTCCAGCATTGAAATATCCCAAACCCACCTCATCCGCTTGTTCTCTAATTTGGGGAGAATATCTCAATGATCAACAGGCAGGTCATCTGAGGACACTAATAGATGTATTCCTTGTTCTTGTTTCTTACTTCCTTGAACTTCCCCTTGTTCTAAGAAAATGCTGGCTCCTAATTTATTTAGCTAGTCTCTTCAAAGGAGGGGGACAGGGCATTCTGGCATATACAAAAAGGAATGAGTAATAATAATAGACCTGACTCCCAGGTTAGAGGAGATGTAAACCACCTTACATTTGGCTGTCCATCAACTCCTGTCACAGGACAGTCAGGGTTGGAGAGGGGGCCAGCTGGCCAAGTGAGAACAGAGCAGGCGACTCCAGTGTCTACAAGAAATTCAGTTCTTCTACCTGCCACATTGAGGGTGACTTGAGGCTCCGCTGGAGTGATGAGGATGGATCAAGTAGGATCCGGAGCCCTGTGGGCACTCGGGTCCTGTCAGTCATTGTCATGTGTGGGAACCTCTCATCCAGGGATTCACGAGGAACTAAGGCCAGCAGGGGTTGTCCTTCGGGCTTCCCACAAGAGGGCGCTCTGGGCATTCCCTCTGCAACTGTTCCTCTTTCCTACAAAAGGCACACTGATTTCCACCCAGGCAACTTCTTGGCTCTCCGTCTGGTCTTCTTGGCTTCCTAGAGTCCCTTCAGGTGGCAGGTGGATCAAAGCAGCCAAAAACTGCGTTTTTCCTTTTAACTTCCTCTTCTTGTTGGCCTGCCCTGTAAAGTCTCCGTTACTATAGACTTTAAAGCCTTCCTCTGCCAAGGTTGATAATGGGGTTTGGGTCCAGCCTCTAGCTTTGGTAACTTTATCCTGACATCAGGAGCAGACTTGGTGATAAAATGCATGGTCAATAGCCACCTACCCTCTGTGGACTCAGTGTCTGTACTGGTGTCCTTCCCGAATGCCTCCGTCACCAGGCTCAGGAAGACCACCAGATTTTCATTCATCCTTCTCTTGTGTAATTTCTCTGACCTTCTCATAATTTACCAGCTTCATCATACACTTTCTCATTCCTTCTGATAAACAAGTAACATAATGTCTCATCCTGGCCTGACCTATGTGACCCTCATAATCTCAGTGTGGGTCCATGTCTGGGATGGCACCACCACCCATTTAATAAATCTGGTGCTGCGGGTTGGTGGCTAGTAGGCTATCTGCGTGTTCCCTGGCCTTTCTTAGTATGTATGTGTTCCTTTTCATCTGGGGTGCAACAGTGGGCCAGAACAAATGTGATGTCCTGCCAGGTCAAGGAGAATGTTAACCCCAGCCTGATAAATTTGTTCTTAAACCTGTTGGGGTTCTGCAAGAACCTATCAAGCCTCTCCTAACGATTCCTAGGTCCGCCATCAAAAAAGGGGCATGCACCCTAGTAACCCCTCCATTTCCATCAGCTACCTCACAGAGAGGGTGAGGTACCTGTGGGGCAAAAGTGGGAGCTAACTTTGAACCTGACTGGAGCCCTACTGGGGACAGCACTGGGAGCTCTGATTTGGGGGGTTTCTTGTTTACCAGGGTAAGATGCGGGTTCAGGGGCTGAAGGCAATGCTGAAGGGGAAAGAATGGGGACCTGAGAAAGAGGCTCGTGTGTCAATGGTCAGTTGGTGGTTGAAAAGGCGGGGGGTCTGAGGAAATCTGGCTCTGAATCTTTTGGGGATGAAGTAGAAATAGAGGCCACGCACACATGGCAGGAGCCCTCAGACCGGGGTCCTGATAAAGCTTCATGAAGGCCTGCATGTAAGAGATTTCTCCCCACTTTTTTTTTTTTTTGCGGTATGCGGGCCTCTCACTGCTGTGGCCTCTCCCGTTGCAGAGCACAGGCTCCGGACGCGCAGGCTCAGCGGCCATGGCTCACGGGCCTAGCCGCTCCGCGGCGTGTGGGATCTTCCCGGACCGGGGCACGAACCCGTGTCCCCTGCATCGGCAGGCAGACTCTCAACCACTGTGCCACCAGGGAAGCCCCTCTCCCCACTTTTGAGAGCACTTGCAAAATACGTCCAGTTGTAAAATGGCATTAAAATTAAGCAATCCATTTTGGGGTCACATCTCCTAGTCGCCTAAGGCATATTGAGGCCAAGTCCTATTACAAAAGAAAACCATCTTGTTCCTTTAAAACATCTAACTTGAACTGTCCCCAATTATTAAACATGCAACCCAAGGGGGAGTCTCTAGGAATTCCTGGGACATTTCCCATTGCTATACTTCTGATGACCAATCATTAAAAGTCCAGGAGCGGGCTTCCCAGGTGGCGCAGTGGTTGAGAGTTCGCCTGCCGATGCAGGGGACACGGGTTCGTGCCCCGGTCCGGGAGGATCCCATATGCCGCAGAGCGGCTGGGCCCGTGAGCCGTGGCCACTGAGCCTGCGTGTCCGGAGCCTGTGCTCTGCAACGGGAGAGGCCGCAACAGTGAGAGGCCCGCGTGCCGCAAAAAAAAAAAAAAAAAAAGTCCAGGAGCAAGATGGAGGCCTGGAGACGTTGCATCAATGTAATTATCTGATCCTTTCTGGTCCCAAAAACTCCAAAGAAGGAGGGAATAAAGGAGTGACAAACAAGCTATGGAGACTCAAGGTCTTGTGACCGGAGGAGTTCCTCTATTGCCTCAACCTTGTACCGGGTCCAAGTCTGGCTAACCTGAACCCCTTCTCCTTTTTGATTGAAAAACAATGAATCAGGTGTCAGACAATCAAGCGAACAAAGGAAAAACTGGGACTGAAGAGTCTATGAGGGAATGGGCCCAAGTATTATCCAAACGGTCTTCACAGAGTCAACCAGGGGAGTTTCGAGGGGAGAAACCAGGAAGAGAAAGACGGTAAAGGCAATCACAGAACTCTCCTCCCTGCAGGTGAAGGCACAGAACAGGAAAACATCCAGAGGTAAGGTAAAGGTTGTCCCAGGAGGGGACCTCCAGGATGGAGGAGAGTGGAGGGTTCAGATATGGAGAATAAAGAAGAAAAAGAGGAAATGAGAGAGAGTGCGCGTGCCTGCCCTTTCACCTGCCGCTCTGCGTTGTCTGTTCAGGCAGTTCCAAGCCCCACTGTCCTGGCAGAGTGGCCACAAATTATGTTATGATCAGGCCTCCTGAACTCTTTAATCAATAGAAATTGACAAACGGCCAGAGCAGAGTTTGAGGCAAGGCTTTACTGCGGGTGCTGTGCAGCGAAAGCACTACGCAGGAACCCGACTGCTGCTGGTGCTCGGTTCCTTTAATCGGGTGAGGGTGGGGGCAGATGGGTGGGCGGGGCGGGCGGAGGGGCGGCTTGGGCGGGGCGCTGGGCCCCCTCAGAGAGCGGGGCGGTCGGCTCATGCGCAGTCCTTCGCTTTTGCACCCGGCACCTCGAACATGGTGGACGAGCTCGCCGTCGTCCGCGAAGGAGGGCGTCAAGCGCGAAAGCAGGCAAGTCTCTGATAACTTCTCATACTCAACCTTCAAGAGCTCTCATGCTGCCGAACGATGAAGTTTTTTCCTCTTGATCCTTTTGCGGTCCTCGACCTCCTGTTTGTCCAGGGGGTCGGTAGGTGTTGTCCAGGCTCAATTGTTCTGGCAGATTCTTGGCTTTCAGCTTCCCGTTGTTTAAGGAAGTGTTGTCCAGGTGCAAGTGTGTGGGCAGATGACACCCTGTTTTCGGAGGTGTTGTCCAGGTGCGGGCAGACGACCTCAGGTCCCAGCCTATGTCAAGCGAAAGAAGTTATCCTCCTTATTGAAGCAAAACTTCCCAAACACTTTCTCTCCTGATCCCGCTTGACCAGAGTGTGGAAACAGGGCCAATTAGATGTACCCAGCAGGGACTGTTTCTGGGGGAATAATGCACATAAGTAGGGAACACATTAGAGTTTATTCCCGGTGGTGGAGGGAGAAGCAGTGCTGCTTGGAGCATCACGAGGGTCCAGGGTGTGGCCTGCAGCATCCTAGTAAGACTCTCCCTAGAGCATCGTTGGAATGTAGTTCTAGCCTCTTAGCCTCGCGTCTGTTTTTCAAAGACTGCTTCTGCAGACCTCCCGTCAACACGAGCTCTCTTTATCATGCATGTAATTCCTTTTCAGCCTTTAACTCCAACCAACTTCTGTTGCTTACATTGTGAAGTCTTTAATACTATTTAAATTATTACCACTGAAATATTTAAATATTCCCCACTGAAATTCCTTCTATTTGGTGAAAACATTGAAGTACTGTTTTGGGTAGGGGGGGAAATGTTGTTGAACATGAGAAGTCTCAGTACTAAAAGGTCAAAGTTCCTATGGAGCAGTCCTGCCCATTGTTTTGGCAACAGTCACTGTGAAAATTTTAACATCTCTCTGGTAGCTCCTCATGCATTTTGAAAGTAAATGAAGATCTTTATTTTCAAGGGGATTATGATGAAATGGTTAGATAATTTCTAATTTTTTTTCATCAAAACACATTTTCCCAAATTGACTTCATTTGGAATGCTGAAAACTGTTATCCAGGCTTTGAAAATAAGAATGGGCAACCTGAATGGAAGGGCCTTTTTCCCACCAAAGTATGGAGATTCGGCTAGAGTTTCTCCCCTTGTTTCTCAGGATTAAATACTGTTACACCTCTCCAAAATCCTTATGTATAAACAGCAATTTCTGTACTTACGTTGGTAGTTCTCTTTGTTTCGGGACATTTTGTCTTTGCCTTTCTCACTGAAGATGTGTGAGGTGTATGTAAATATGTGACTTGGTTGATAGTTAAATACTAGATATGGAGAAAGACTCAAGAACTATATCTGAAGCCAAATGTTAGCACTTCTACAAGCCACCTGCAAACATTTCAGTATCTTGAGTAGAGGCTCTATGTCCCAATAGCAGGAAAGACAGTTTTTAACTGTTATATACAACCTGGTAAACTGAATCATTTTGAGGTGGCTCCTTCCACCCCTATGATGTTGGCAGTAAACTTCAAGATGGTCAGTAATTCTCCATCAGTCCCTGCCTCCTGTATGTGTCTCTGTGACCTCAGAAAGGAAACTTCTACAAAAGGATGAGATACCTAGTGGTTAACCATTTACCTGGGTCACAGAGCACCTCCACCCTACCCCCCCCCCCCCCCCCCCCCCCCCCCCCCCCCCCCCCCCCCCCCC